>NW_028259461.1:5015231-5088261 GCF_056163025.1 Triticum urartu | reverse complement strand
TAGGGAGAGGCCTTGCGCCTTCTTTTTTTGAAGGCAAGTGACTTCGCAAACTGCTCAATTTTGCCCTCTAGGGCCGGGAACTAATGAATAAAAAAGGGTTGGATACGCCCCTCTACCATACATATCTAGAGAAATAGAATAGTCCTTTTATACAGACTGCTAAGTGCGGAGACGGGAATCGAACCCGTGACCTCAAGGTTATGAGCCTCGTGAGCTACCAAACTGCTCTACTCCGCTCTGGAGTACCAGAAACTGGTGGACAAAAAAGGCTTGAATACAAGCCTCTAACATGTCTAGACAAATAGAATACTCCTTTTATACAGAATGGAGCGGGTAGCGGGAATCGAACCCGCATCGTTAGCTTGGATGGCTAGGGGTTATAGTCGACGTTGGTTGATTATTTTTAACGTCTCTAATTCAAAACCGAACATGAAATTTTGATTTCATTCGGCTCCTTTATGGATATTCTCACCACTTAACAACTATGTCAGCTTTTCTATTTGAAATGGAACCAAAGCTCTCCGCTTTCTAGATGATCCTTATAGAGTAGGAGATAGAAATTCTATCTAAATTCATCTAATCTACTTACTTCGTTCCCTAATTTCATTCAAGAGATCCTGAGGAAAAGAATTGGGTTTCCACCGAGCTGAAACAATATGCGGATGGTTCTAGTAAACCAAAACTATCGTTTTTTAGCTATGTGGCTTCCTTATTCCTTATTTTAAGAAGATTTAGTTACGATTGGAAATCAACTTTTTTTGTATCTTCATCCATAGATCCTTTACTCATATTTTCAAAATTGGAATACTTAATCCAATGCAAAATTATGCTTCGCGACTCTGTACTCATAATCCTATTTTTATTTTGGATGCAATTTAAATTAGTCTTTGGATACAAATCGCCAGAATGTATATTCTTCCTCAATATGCTATTGAGAGGAAAAGGATTTAATCCTTTATAAGAACTAAAGTTTTCATCGGAATATAAAAATAAAAAACTTAAGGATGCCTTAAGTATATCATTTCAAATTCAGTTATTAATAGAACGAATCACACTTTTACCACTAAACTATACCCGCTACATTGTAGATTATGGTATAAATGGTACCCTTTGTCAAGGATAGCCATTTGACAAGAAGGCTAATTCCCCCTTATTGAATCAGATGGAGAAGGTTCATGACACTGAGCCGTTGGTACTTCTACTTCGATCGCTCGCCTTTACTTTAGGATTAGATAGCCACCTCTGGTCTGTAAAAAAAATCTTTTCTTACCATGCTATAGCGCCTGAACCAAATGTATTTATTTTGATTAGGATCCTATTCTACGGTTACGACTACAATAATAATTATTTACTTTGCAAGGACGTAAGTGTGTCAGACTGCTAAATTGTTTTATTATTCCTACAATATAAACTAGGGGATATAGGGGGTAACACTGTCCCTATAAATTCCTTTTTTTCCTTTTCTTTTTTGTCCAGAATTGAACAAAAAAGAAATTATGGAAGATGTTTTCTTCCCCCATTAAGTCCGAGCCATAGAGTAAGAGTGAGATGAGTTTTCCAAATTCATCATAGACTTTCCCTATGGCTTGATAGAAGTAAGCAGCAAAGAGTCGTAACTTAAAGAAAAAAACGGACAGGGCCGACAGATTTACCTGATGTAAAGAAGATCCTAAAAGTCTCTGATTAGTCGACTCTCTCCATTTAACACTTTCCTCTCTCTCCTTTTTTCCACTGACTCAATTCTAGTTTATTAGATTCTTGTTTAAAAGAATGCAAAAAGTTCAATAGAACTAAGAACACATAAAAAATAGCATAGAGATCAAGGCCATTACCAAAAGTTCCTCCCAAGGATCCTATATCCTATTGGGTATCTGTTCCCCCGCCTTTTCCCGCTAGGATCGGAAATCTTATATTTTCCATATCCATATACCGTTGAATCCTTGGGGTTCCAGAATCCGCCTATTTTACTAGTCTTCGGAAACGGAAAACCCTGAACCAAGAAGAGTTGGATATGTTATGTAGGGTATGTTTTTTTTTATTAATTTTATTTTGAGCTCTCAAGATATCGATATATACATATACAATCTCTACATAATGTCTCTCTCTCTATCTCTATATATTATATATATAATATGTACATTATGCAGTAGACCCATAATGGGAAATCCAAGTGGCTAATTTTGAATTAAATAAAAAGCCCTTTTAACTCAGTGGTAGAGTAATGCCATGGTAAGGCATAAGTCATCGGTTCAAATCCGATAAAGGGCTTTTTAAATTAGTGGTAGAGTAATCTCGTGCTAAGACGTAAGTCGTTGGTTCGAATCTGATAGAGTACTTTTCTACTAAATTGATTCACTTTTTTTCTTTGTTTTTGAAACTTTCTCTATATTTTTAGAGAATTTTATGACTTAGTGCGGGATGGATGCATTTTGGTATGAACACTAAATGAAGCACGGAGAATTAATCTATAACGATCAACTAAAAAAAATCCTAGATGAAAACATAACAGAAAAGTTGGAAAAACTCTTTGCTTTGGATCTATTTATACTTTTCGAGTATATTGACAATTCCAAAAAACTGCTCATACTATGATTATAGTATAATCACGAGCGGTGTATATGGCCCTATCGTCTAGTGATGCCCCTATCGTCTAGTGGTTCAGGACATCTCTCTTGCAAGGAGGCAGCGGGATTCGACTTCCCCTGGGGGTAGGGAGTATTATGAAAAGGAGGTTAATCATAGATTAGCAAAAACCCTAGAATAAATTCTTCCTGGGTCGATGCCCGAGTGGTTAATGGGGACGGACTGTAAATTCGTTGACAATGTCTACGCTGGTTCAAATCCAGCTCGGCCCAAACCAAAAATCTAGGGCTTCGTGAGTATGAACTAAATCCTTTTGTTTTTCTTCCATAAAATAAAATGTCTGATCTATAGAAATAAAAGATAAAGAAAAAAGGGAAATTTTTTTTTCTAATCCATATCTCTCTCATTCCTTTCTACAAACAAAAGAGTTTTTCTTATTGAAGGCTGGATTATTATCCATTTTTAGTGATAAAAAAATCACGACATACTAGTTATGTCACTCTCACTATACCCACGTATAATATAATATGTGGGTATGTAGTATATGATTCGTCTATTTCTTAGAGTACGAAAGACGAATCGAATCTTCTTATGGTTCTATTTAAGAATGGGTATGCCATACACCCCGCGGGGATTGTAGTTCAATTGGTCAGAGCACCGCCCTGTCAAGGCGGAAGCTGCGGGTTCGAGCCCGTCAGTCCCGAACTAGGGTTCAATGAATGGAGAAATTGATATTTCCTTTTCCATGAAAAAAAGGGGCAGGGAGCAAGATCAAATACCCACAGGGCACCCTTACTTCACTTTTTTATTTTGCATCTCTCATTAAAGAGGGAGGGAGGGCATATAGGAATTTTTTTTTCACTACTCCCAATCGATAAAGAAAGACACACATACGATATGTGGATTAGTAGAATTTAGGATATTATATTACTCTATCTTTCTTTATGATGATACCATCCTCATCTTAATTTCCTATTCCACTCTTATGGAATAGAGTACCGGTATTTTACCGGAATCCATACATAAATCGTATTCCCTTTTTATTTCAGACCTCTTTTTCCCCATCTCACTTCTACTGCTTATTTGGATGTCTATGTGACCCATAGAAAGTGAAAGTTGGTCATATAATACATACATAATTGTATGTATAACTATAAGAAAAAGGAAGGGAAATTGTATATAAGATTAAGAAAGTATAAGATTAAGAAAGCTCGTGGGTTAGAGATATAGAAAAGAAAAAGTAGAAAAGGATTAAAAAAGAGGGAATCCTAATCCAATAAAAAACCCATTTTGGTCTTAGTGTGGATAGAGGATCTTCCTATGTTATACTATATAACTCTCATCCGTGAAATATAACTCTCATCCATGAATTGATTTGATAGATCCGATATTCATAATATTGAATTGATTCAGTATTATCAGAATGCAAGCCCTACCCTTGAATTGTACAAGATACCCCTTTTTCCTCTCCATGGGATTACATCCCGAGTTATTGTGAAAATAAAAAATAAAGAGGTTATGGAAGTCAATATTCTCGCATTTATTGCTACTGCACTGTTCATTCTAGTTCCTACTTCTTTTTTACTTATTTTACTTATTATTTATGTAAAAACAGTCAGCCAAAATAATTAATTGGAATTCCAATTAATCATTGAAGAAATTAAAAAGGGATTAAATAAAAAAAATCCAAGTCTTAAATGAAAGGATCTGGTTGGAATCTTAAAGTGTGGTAGAAAGAACTACATATAGTTTTTTCTACGACACTTTAGATTCTTTCTATTATATTATCTTTGAATCTACATAGAATAGATTAGTAGATTGAAATAGTTAAGTAGTCTAATTCAATTTCTTTTTTCATTGCATCCACTTAATTTCAATCAGGTCAAAACCACTTAATTTCAATCAGGTCAAAATAAAAAAATCTAAGACAATTCTTGACCAAAGAATCCATGGAAGGAAAGAAAAATAATATGAAGAATAGACTATAGTAAAAAGTAAAAGGAAATGGAAAATGTGTGATATGCCGTGAATAGTTCCGTGGAAGAAAGTCTAATTTTCTTATGTATAGAACTTTTTTTAACCATTCGTCATTTCTAGTAGAAATTCTGAATTGTATAATGGCTCTTTCTTACATTACAACTTACAATACAAGAGTTTCTTACAGGAGTGAAACAAAACTAAAGAAAAAGATTAAAGAATAACGTTTGACAAAATGATTAATGCAAAATGATCCATTAAAGAAAAGAATTGATACAACAATTTGATTACTTAATCAATTAGTAGTATCCCTAGAGTCCACTCCTTCCCCATACTACTAGTGAAAGAGAAAATGTAAAGACTACCATTAAAGCAGCCCAAGCGAGACTTACTATATCCATCTAAATTATGTCTCCTATTTCTATGAAGGGATTATTCTACTATTGATCAATAATCATAGTGGAATCAAGGGTACAGAGTCAAAAAGGGATTCCGCCCTAAGGCCATGGATCAATCAGTTCAAGGAATTTACTCCTAACAAATTCTTATAGGAATTCTGGTAGAATTAGAGAGCATTAAAAATACGAGATACTATAGCCCTTTTTTCCTTAAAAAAGAAAGAGTACGGGAATGATGTCCTGAATAGAAGAAGCGGGAATAGGAAGATTTTTTATTCCTTTTGTTACTCTTTTTTTTTTTTTAAGCAAAGGACGCCCGAATATACCATAAAATTATCGATAGATAAATATTTATTGGATACCTACCTTACCTAATGTTTATTTTTGACCTAAACCCTGCAGCCTTGCTTTGTATCATTCTATGAAAGAATGAAGAGATTTTATCCATAATACAACTCCTAAATTGATTTTTGATCGACCTATTTAATCTGATTCTCGTTAGAATTAAGTAGTCCTTACTTTAGTGTATGTAGGTAACATAAGATGTACGATAAAAAAATGTATAATAATTAGTAAGTCTTGATATTCTTTCGTGGAGTCCCTTCTTGAATCTTAGATTGAAAAAAAAAAAAGAATGCCCCTTAGGGACCTTTCTTTGGATACCAAGATTTCTGACATCTTATCCTCGTATTTTAAAATTATCAAATCGAATCTCAATTAAGAACCAATTCAAATTCATATAATAAAAGAATAAGGAAACACTACCTCACCCCTATTGATAACCATTTTGGCCACTACCGTCAAAACAAACCCTAACCCTAGTTTGAGGATAGAACTATGGTATGGTTTCTCTAAACCCAGTATCGGCAGGCCAGTTACTCTCTTGCCCGAACTTATGCGAAGTAAAAATTTATCGAATTCGATCAGCACTATAAAAAAAACCTAAGTATTTTATTGATCAGGCGGCACCCAGATTTGAACTGGGGATAAAGGATTTGCAGTCCCCTGCCTTACCGCTTGGCCATGCCGCCAAAAAATCCGATCAAAAATCTAGAAAACAGCAAGTATTCATCCACGTTTTCTTACGAAAAGCCCCTTTATTTTGAATATAATTCTACTTACTTTTTTCAATCTTTTTCAAAAAATCTATTCCTGCTTTTTTTGATCCAGTTTCTATTATTCTCCTCGATAGATTCTATCTTAAAACATACATTGTTAACACAATAAAACTTCCATTTCTTTCTATTGAGATGAAAAAGAAGAAAAAGTGGATTTCTATTCACAGGCTGCAAAATTCAGAATAAATTGGAACCGTTAACTAGAATTCTCTTTTTTTTATTGCAGTAGTGAACTACTCTTAAATCGGTATTATCTCCCCCCCCTTCAATGGCATAATAAAATATTATGGCTTTATGCTTAATCCGTGTATAGGTAAACTTTAGGTCCGAACAGCATTATTATCCAAAGATCCCCTTTATGTACATATCTCTATGGGGAATCATGCTTTAATTTTTCAAAGTATTAAATTAAATATCTTGAATAAAAAAAAGGAAATTTGCTCTGATATAGAGTATAACCTGACTATCTTGGCGTACCCAAGTGAAATTACGATAAAAGAAAAGCATGGATATGGGGAGAGGTGGATAACTAGATTGGCATGTACTTAAAAAAGGGACTTACTTTATTTTAGAATTCCACAATGAAATACTGAATTTTCTAGCAATTATACTACTCCGATCCGAAATAAAAAGAACCCTCAAATTATTTGAGAAATTAAAGTAAGCACGCTATTCTAAATCGAAGTAAAGTCAAACTTTCTAGTATATTATATTACGGCTTTATTACATTCATAGAAAGGAGATAAAATGAGAAATCTTTGCCATCCAATCTGATTAGAATATCATAACATAAAGTATAAGTGGCAGAATTTTTTTGTAGGAATGTTTTATCAATTCATTTTCATTTCATTTGTACCCCTGGCAAACTCGAACTTTCGTCCAAATGGTCTCTATTCATATGTATGAAATACATATATGAAATACGTATGTGGAGTTCCCTAGAATTTCATGTGATTCAGTAAACAGAATATAGATTCCATGATTGCTAGATCGATCCATAGGGATTGATGAAGAGTGAGCTGATAATGGAATTTTTCTTTGATAAACAGGAAACTTAAGATTAAGATGCTCCGGAATGGAAACGAGGGAATGTCCACAATACCCGGATTTAGTCAGATCCAATTCGAGGGATTTTGTAGGTTCATTAATCAAGCCTTGGCAGAAGAACTTGACAAGTTTCAACAATTAAAGATCCAGATCACGAAATTGCATTTCAATTATTTGCGAAAGGATATCAACTGCTAGAACCCTCGATAAAAGAAAGAGATGCTGTGTATGAATCACTCACCTATTCTTCCGAATTATATGTATCTGCGAGATTAATTTTTGGTTTCGATGTGCAAAAGCAAACCATTTCTATCGGAAACATTCCTATAATGAATTCCTTAGGAACCTTTATTATAAATGGAATATACCGAATTGTGATCAATCAAATATTGCTAAGTCCTGGTATTTACTACCGCTCGGAATTAGATCATAAGGGAATTTCTATCTACACTGGCACTATAATATCAGATTGGGGGGGAGATCGGAATTAGCAATTGATAAAAAAGAAAGGATATGGGCTCGCGTGAGTAGAAAACAAAAGATATCTATTCTAGTTCTATCATCAGCTATGGGTTCGAATCTAAGAGAAATTCTGGATAATGTTTCCTACCCTGAAATTTTCTTGTCTTTCCCGAATGCTAAAGAGAAGAAGAGGATTGAGTCAAAAGAAAAAGCTATTTTGGAGTTTTATCAACAATTTGCTTGTGTAGGTGGGGACCTGGTATTTTCGGAGTCCTTATGCGAGGAATTACAAAAGAAATTTTTTCAACAAAAATGTGAATTAGGAAGGATTGGTCGACGAAATATGAATCGGAGACTTAATCTTGATATTCCTCAGAACAATACATTCTTGTTACCACGAGATGTATTGGCCGCTACGGATCATTTGATTGGAATGAAATTTGGAACGGGTATACTTGACGATGACGATATGAATCACTTGAAAAAAAAACGTATTCGTTCGGTTGCGGATCTGTTACAAGATCAATTCGGATTGGCTCTTGGTCGTTTACAACATGCAGTTCAAAAAACTATTCGTAGAGTATTCATACGTCAATCGAAACCGACTCCCCAAACTTTGTAACTCCAACTTCAACTTCAATTTTATTAATAACTACTTATGAGACCTTTTTTGGCACATACCCGTTTATCTCAAGTTTTTGATCAAACGAATCCATTGACACAAACTGTTCATGGGCGAAAAGTGAGTTGTTTAGGTCCTGGAGGGTTGACGGGGAGAACCGCAAGTTTTCGGAGCCGAGATATTCATCCGAGTCACTATGGGCGTATTTGTCCAATTGACACGTCTGAAGGAATCAATGTTGGACTTACTGGATCCTTAACAATTCATGCGAGAATTGATCACTTGTGGGGATCCATAGAGAGTCCGTTTTATGAAATATCTGCTGAGAAAGCAAAAGAAAAAAAAGAGAGACAGGTGGTTTATCTATCACCAAATAGAGATGAATATTATATGATAGCAGCAGGAAATTCTTTGTCCTTGAATCAAGGTATTCAGGAAGAACAGGTTGTTCCGGCTAGATACCGTCAAGAATTCTTGACTATTGCATGGGAACAGATTCATGTTAGAAGTATTTTTCCTTTCCAATATTTTTCTATTGGGGGTTCTCTCATTCCTTTTATTGAGCACAATGATGCGAATCGGGCTTTAATGAGTTCTAATATGCAGCGCCAAGCAGTTCCGCTTTCTCGGTCCGAGAAATGCATTGTTGGAACTGGATTGGAACGCCAAACAGCTCTAGATTCGAGGGTTTCCATTATAGCCGAACGCGAGGGAAAGATCATTTCTACTGATAGTCATAAGATACTTTTATCAAGTAGTGGGAAGACTATAAGTATTCCTTTAGTTAACCACCGTCGCTCTAACAAAAATACTTGTATGCACCAAAAACCCCGGGTTCCACGGGGTAAATCCATTAAAAAAGGACAAATTTTAGCAGAAGGAGCTGCTACAATTGGGGGCGAACTTGCTTTAGGAAAAAACGTATTAGTAGCTTATATGCCATGGGAAGGTTACAATTTTGAAGACGCAGTACTAATTAGCGAACGTTTGGTATATGAAGATATTTATACCTCTTTTCACATCCGGAAATATGAAATTCAGACGGATACGACAAGCCAGGGCTCCGCTGAAAAAATCACTAAAGAAATACCACATCTAGAAGAACATTTACTCCGCAATTTGGACAGAAATGGAGTTGTTAGGTTGGGATCCTGGGTAGAAACTGGTGATATTTTAGTAGGTAAATTAACGCCTCAGATAGCGAGCGAATCATCTTATATCGCGGAAGCTGGATTATTACGGGCCATATTTGGCCTTGAGGTTTCCACTTCAAAAGAAACTTCTCTGAAATTACCTATAGGTGGAAGAGGGCGCGTTATCGATGTGAAATGGATCCAAAGGGACCCGCTCGACATAATGGTTCGTGTATATATTTTACAGAAACGTGAATCAAAGTTGGGATAAAGTAGCCGGAAGACATGGGAATAAAGGGATCATTTCCAAAATTTTGCCTAGGCAAGATATGCCCTATTTGCAAGATGGAACACCCGTTGATATGGTCCTTCAATCCCTTAGGAGTACCCTCCGAATGAATGTGGGACAAATATTTGAAAGCTCGCTCGGATTAGCGGGGGATCTGCTAAAGAAACATTATAGAATAGCACCCTTTGATGAGAGATATGAGCAAGAGGCTTCAAGAAAACTTGTGTTTTCAGAATTATATGAAGCCAGTAAAGAAACAAAAAATCCATGGGTATTTGAACCCGAGTACCCGGGAAAAAGCAGAATATTTGATGGAAGAACAGGCGACCCCTTTGAGCAACCTGTTCTAATAGGGAAGTCCTATATCTTAAAATTAATTCATCAAGTTGATGAGAAAATTCATGGGCGTTCTACTGGGCCCTACTCACTTGTTACACAACAACGGTTAGAGGAAGAGCCAAGCAAGGGGGACAACGAGTAGGAGAAATGGAAGTTTGGGCTTTAGAAGGATTTGGTGTTGCTCATATTTTACAAGAGATACTTACTTATAAATCTGACCATCTTATAGCTCGCCAAGAAATACTTAATGCTACGATCTGGGGAAAAAGAATACCTAATCATGAGGATCCTCCAGAATCTTTTCGAGTGCTCGTTCGAGAACTACGATCTTTGGCTCTAGAACTGAATCATTTCCTTGTATCTGAAAAGAACTTCCAGGTTAATAGGGAGGAAGTTTGATCGGAATAAATATAAATTCTTTTCTTATTTCTATTTTATGATTGACCAATATAAACATCAACAACTTCAAATTGGACTCGTTTCCCCTCAACAAATAAAGGCTTGGGCTAACAAAAACCTACCTAATGGAGAAGTCGTTGGCGAAGTCACAAGGCCCTCTACTTTTCATTATAAAACCGATAAACCAGAAAAAGATGGATTGTTTTGCGAAAGAATCTTTGGACCCATAAAAAGCGGGATTTGCGCTTGTGGCAATTCTCGAGCGAGCGGAGCTGAAAACGAAGACGAAAGATTTTGCCAAAAATGCGGGGTCGAATTTGTGGATTCTCGGATACGAAGATATCAAATGGGATACATCAAACTCGCATGTCCCGTGACTCATGTGTGGTATTTGAAAGGTCTTCCTAGTTATATCGCGAATCTTTTAGATAAACCTCTTAAGAAGTTGGAGGCCTAGTATACGGCGATTTCTCTTTTGCTAGGCCCAGCACTAAAAAACCCACTTTTTACGATTACGAGGTTTATTCGAAGAGGAAATTGCATCCTGTAACCACAGCATTTCTCCCTTTTTTTCTACCCCAGGCTTTGCAACATTTCGAAATCGGGAAATTGCGACAGGAGCAGGTGCTATTAGAGAACAATTAGCAGATTGGGATTTGCGAATTATTATAGAGAATTCTTTGGTCGAATGGAAGGAATTAGAAGACGAGGGGTATAGTGGAGATGAGTGGGAAGATAGAAAAAGACGAATAAGAAAAGTTTTTTTGATTAGACGCATGCAATTGGCGAAACATTTTATTCAAACAAATGTAGAACCAGAATGGATGGTTTTGTGCTTATTACCGGTTCTTCCTCCCGAATTGAGACCTATTGTTTATAGGTCTGGAGATAAAGTAGTGACTTCAGACATTAATGAACTTTATAAGAGAGTTATCCGTCGGAACAACAATCTTGCCTATCTATTAAAAAGAAGTGAATTAGCGCCAGCAGATTTAGTAATGTGCCAGGAAAAATTGGTACAAGAAGCCGTGGATACACTTCTTGATAGTGGGTCCCGCGGGCAACCGACGAGGGATGGTCACAATAAAGTATACAAATCACTTTCAGATGTAATTGAAGGTAAAGAGGGAAGGATTCGCGAGACTCTGCTTGGGAAACGGGTCGATTACTCGGGGCGTTCTGTCATTGTTGTGGGTCCTTCGCTTTCATTACATCAATGTGGATTACCTCTAGAGATAGCAATAAAGCTTTTTCAGCTATTTGTAATTCGCGATTTAATCACGAAACGCGCCACTTCTAATGTAAGGATTGCTAAAAGGAAAATTTGGGAAAAAGAACCCATTGTATGGGAAATACTTCAAGAAGTTATGCGGGGACATCCTGTACTGTTAAATAGAGCACCTACCCTGCATAGATTAGGCATACAGGCCTTTCAACCCACTTTAGTAGAGGGGCGTACTATTTCTTTACACCCATTAGTGTGTAAGGGTTTCAATGCGGACTTTGATGGAGATCAAATGGCTGTTCATCTACCTTTATCCTTGGAAGCTCAGGCAGAAGCCCGTTTACTTATGTTTTCTCATATGAATCTCTTATCTCCCGCTATTGGGGATCCTATTTGCGTACCAACCCAAGACATGCTTATCGGGCTTTATGTATTAACGATTGGAAAGCGTCGAGGTATTTGTGCAAATAGATATAATAGTTGCAGAAACTACCCAAATCTAAAAGTAAATTACAATAATAATAATAATTTTAAATATAGGAAAGATAAAGAACCCCATTTTTCTAGTTCTTATGATGCACTGGGAGCTTATAGACAAAAACTAATCAGTTTAGATAGTCCCTTGTGGCTACGATGGAACCTGGATCAACGCGTCATTGGGTCAAGAGAAGTTCCGATTGAAGTTCAATATGAATCTTTGGGGACTTATCATGAGATTTATGCCCACTATCTAATAATGGGAAATAGAAAAAAAGAAATTCGTTCGATATACATTCGAACCACTCTTGGTCATATTTCTTTTTATAGAGAAATAGAGGAAGCCATACAAGGATTTAGTCAGGCCTATTCATACACTACCTAAACAAGAAAGTTAGATTCGGCGATGCCCCTCCCCTTTCGGGGGGCATTCCGATTTCCCTAGTATCATCATTATTTGCCACGCGAATCCAGATTGAGATAAGTTAATTAAATTTTCGAATCACTGACTCAGGCCCATTGTCGAATCCTACTCAGCAATTGTCGAATCCTACTCAGCCGAAAAGGGGGTACTTATGTATGGCGGAACGGGCCAATCTGGTCTTTCATAATAAAGAGATAGACGGAACTGGTATGAAACGACTTATTAGCAGATTAATAGATCATTTTGGAATGGGATATACATCCCATATACTGGATCAACTAAAGACTCTGGGCTTCCATCAAGCCACTACTACATCGATTTCGTTAGGAATCGAGGATCTTTTAACAATACCCTCTAAGGGATGGTTAGTCCAAGACGCGGAACAACAGAGTTTTCTTTTGGAGAAACACTATTATTATGGGGCTGTACACGCGGTAGAAAAATTACGCCAATCTGTTGAGATATGGTATGCGACAAGTGAATATTTGAAACAAGAAATGAATTCAAATTTTCGGATAACGGATCCTTCTAATCCAGTCTATCTAATGTCTTTTTCAGGAGCCAGAGGAAATGCATCTCAAGTACACCAATTAGTAGGTATGAGAGGATTAATGTCGGACCCTCAAGGACAAATGATTGATTTACCTATTCAAAGCAATTTACGCGAGGGACTTTCTTTGACAGAATATATAATTTCCTGCTATGGAGCCCGCAAAGGGGTTGTAGATACTGCTGTGCGAACAGCAGATGCTGGATATCTTACACGTAGACTTGTTGAAGTAGTTCAACATATTATTGTGCGTAGAAGAGATTGTGGTACTATCCGAGGTATTTCTGTAAGTCCTCAAAATGGGATGACGGAAAAACTTTTTGTCCAAACACTAATTGGTCGTGTATTAGCAGACGATATATATATCGGTTCACGATGCATTGCCGCGCGAAATCAAGATATTGGAATTGGATTAGTCAATCGATTCATAACTGCCTTTCGAGCACAACCATTTCGAGCACAACCAATATATATTAGAACCCCCTTTACTTGCCGAAGCACTTCTTGGATCTGTCAATTATGCTATGGCCGGAGTCCTACTCATAGTGATCTGGTCGAATTGGGAGAAGCCGTAGGTATTATTGCAGGTCAATCAATTGGGGAGCCAGGGACTCAACTAACATTAAGAACTTTTCATACTGGCGGAGTATTCACAGGGGGTACTGCCGACCTTGTACGATCCCCTTCGAATGGAAAAATAAAATTCAATGAGAATTTGGTTCACCCCACACGTACCCGTCATGGGCAGCCTGCTTTTCTATGTTATATAGACTTGCATGTAACTATTCAGAGTCAAGATATTCTATATAGTGTGAATATTCCCTCAAAAAGCTTGATTCTAGTGCAAAATGATCAATATGTAAAATCCGAACAAGTAATTGCGGAGATTCGTGCCGGAACGTCCACTTTACATTTTAAAGAAAGGGTACAAAAGCATATTTATTCTGAATCAGACGGCGAAATGCACTGGAGTACTGATGTTTACCATGCGCCCGAATATCAATATGGTAATCTTCGCCGATTACCAAAAACAAGCCATTTATGGATATTGTCAGTAAGTATGTGCAGATCCAGTATAGCGTCTTTTTCACTCCACAAGGATCAAGATCAAATGAATACTTATGGTAAAAAAGATAGGGAAATTCTTGATTATTCAACGTCGGATCGAATCATGTCCAATGGCCATTGGAATTTTATCTATCCTTCTATTTTTCAAGATAATTCAGATTTGTTGGCGAAAAAGCGAAGAAATAGGTTCGTCATTCCATTACAATATCATCAAGAACAAGAGAAAGAACTAATATCCTGTTTTGGGATTTCGATTGAAATCCCCCTTATGGGTGTTTTACGTAGAAATACTATTTTTGCTTATTTTGACGATCCCCGATACAGAAAAGATAAAAAGGGTTCAGGAATTGTTAAATTTAGATATAGGACCCTAGAAGAAGAATATAGGACTCGAGCGGAAGACTCAGAAGAGGAATATGAGACCCTAGAAGACGAATACAGGACCCGAGAGGACGAATATGAATATGAAACCCTAGAAGAATCTAAATATGGAATCCTAGAAGACGAATACGAATATGAAACCCTAGAAGACGAATATGGGAGCCCAGAAAACGAATATGGGAACCCAGAGAACGAATATAGGACTTTAGAGAAAGACTCAGAAGAGGAATATGGGAGCCCAGAGAGCAAATATAGGACCCAAGAGGACGAATATGGAACTCTAGAGGAAGACTCAGAAGACGAATATGGCAGCCCCGGGGAAAGCGCAGAGGAAAAATATGGTACTTTAGAGGAAGACTCAGAAGAAGATTCAGAGGACGAATACGAGAGCCCAGAGGAAGATTCCATCTTAAAAAAAGAGGGTTTGATTGAGCATCGAGGAACAAAAGAATTTAGTCTAAAATACCAAAAAGAAGTAGATCGGTTTTTTTTCATTCTTCAAGAACTTCATATCTTGCCGAGATCTTCATCCCTAAAGATACTTGACAATAGTATTATTGGAGTGAATACACAACTCACAAAAAATACAAGAAGTCGACTAGGCGGACTGGTCCGAGTGAAGAGAAAAAAAAGCCATACGGAACTCAAAATATTTTCCGGAGATATTCATTTTCCTGAAGAGGCGGATAAGATATTAGGTGGCTGTTTGATACCGCCAGAAAGACAAAAAAAAGATTCTAAGGAATCAAAAAAAAGGAAAAATTGGGTCTATGTTCAACGGAAAAAAATTCTCAAGAGCAAGGAAAAGTATTTTGTTTCCGTTCGCCCTACAGTGGCATATGAAATGGACGAAGGAAGAAATTTAGCAACACTTTTCCCGCAGGATCTCTTGCAAGAAGAAAATAATCTCCAAATTCGACTTGTCAATTTTATTTCTCATGAAAATAGCAAGTTAACTCAAAGAATTTATCACACAAATAGTCAATTTGTTAGAACTTGCTTAGTAGTGAATTGGGAACAAGAAGAAAAAGAAAAGGCTGGTGCTTCCCTTGTTGAGGTAAGAGCAAATGATCTTATTCGCGATTTCCTAAGAATTGAGTTAGTCAAGTCCACTATTTCGTATACACGAAAAAGGTATGGTAGGACAAGTGCAGGACCGATTCCCCATAATAGGTTAGATCGCGCCAATATCAATTCTTTTTATTCCAAGGCGAAGATTGAATCACTTAGCCAACATCCAGAAGCTATTGGCACTTTGTTGAATCGAAATAAAGAATACCACTCTTTGATGATTTTGTCGGCATCCAACTGTTCTCGAATTGGTTTATTCAAGAATTCAAAACATCCCAATGCGATAAAAGAATGGAATCCTAGAATTCCTATTCGAGAAATTTTTGGGCCCTTAGGCGCTATTGTAGCTAGTATATCGCATTTTTCTTCATCTTACTATTTACTAACGCATAATAAAATCCTGTTAAAAAAATATTTGTTCGTTGACAATTTAAAACAAACCTTCCAAGTACTTCAAGAACTTAAATACTCTTTAATAGATGAAAATAAAAGGATTTCTAATTTCGATAGTAACATAATGTTGGATCCATTCCTTTTGAATTGTCACTTTGTCCATCATGATTCTTGGGAAGAGACATTGGCAATAATTCACCTTGGACAATTTATTTGTGAAAATGTATGTCTATTTAAATCGCACATAAAAAAATCCGGTCAAATTTTCATTGTAAATATGAATTCCTTTGTTATAAGAGCAGCTAAACCTTATTTGGCCACTACAGGAGCAACTGTTAATGGTCATTATGGAGAAATCCTTTACAAGGGAGATAGGTTAGTTACGTTTATATATGAAAAATCGAGATCTAGTGACATAACGCAAGGTCTTCCAAAAGTGGAACAAATCTTTGAAGCGCGTTCAATTGATTCATTATCCCCGAATCTCGAAAGGAGAATTGAGGATTGGAATGAGCGTATACCAAGAATTCTTGGGGTCCCTTGGGGATTCTTGATTGGAGCTGAGCTAACCATAGCCCAAAGTCGTATCTCTTTGGTTAATAAAATCCAAAAGGTTTATCGATCCCAAGGGGTACAGATCCATAATAGACATATAGAGATTATTATACGCCAAGTAACATCAAAAGTGCGGGTTTCCGAAGATGGAATGTCTAATGTTTTTTCGCCTGGGGAATTAATCGGACTATTGCGAGCGGAACGAGCAGGACGAGCTTTGGATGAATCGATCTATTATCGGGCAATCTTATTGGGAATAACAAGGGCTTCCCTGAATACCCAAAGTTTCATATCTGAAGCAAGTTTTCAAGAAACTGCTCGAGTTTTAGCAAAAGCTGCCCTACGAGGTCGCATTGATTGGTTGAAAGGCTTGAAAGAAAACGTAGTTCTGGGGGGGATTATACCTGTTGGTACCGGATTCCAAAAATTTGTGCATCGTTCCCCACAAGACAAGAACCTTTATTTCGAAATAAAAAAAAAAAATCTATTCGCGTCGGAAATGAGAGATTTTTTGTTTCTCCATACAGAATTAGTTTCTTCAGATTCTGACGTAACAAACAATTTTTATGAGACATAAGAACCCCCATAAAAATATTTTTTACTTTACTAGACTTTTGAACTTAGAACACTAACAGGTCAAATTTTAGATTTTTAAGATTTTTATTTTAATAAGTAAAACAAGTCAGTTAATTCATTAAGGTGGTTATGTTTATACCATTATCAATGGCCAACTCTTATCTTAGTACAAGGTTCTCTCGGAACAATTATTATTTATTTCAAGCTATTTCGGATCTTTCTTAATCTTCAAAAAGAACTAAATTCCGTAATGGAATGGTAGGATTAAAAAAAAGGAAGTGTGGAAAAAATGACAAGAAGATATTGGAACATTAATTTGAAAGAGATGATAGAAGCAGGAGTTCATTTTGGTCATGGTATTAAGAAATGGAATCCTAAAATGGCCCCTTACATTTCGGCAAAGCGTAAAGGTACTCATATTATAAATCTCGCTAGAACGGCTCGTTTTTTATCAGAAGCTTGTGATTTAGTTTTTGATGCAGCAAGTCAGGGAAAAAGTTTCTTAATTGTTGGTACCAAAAAAAGAGCAACAGATTTAGTAGCATCAGCTGCAATAAGGGCTCGTTGTCATTATGTTAATAAAAAGTGGTTCAGTGGTATGTTAACGAATTGGTCGATTACGAAAACTAGACTTTCTCAATTTAGAGACTTAAGAGCAGAAGAAAAAATGGGAAAATTCCACCATCTCCCAAAAAGAGATGTGGCAATCTTGAAGAGAAAATTATCTACTTTGCAAAGGTATCTCGGCGGGATCAAATATATGACGAGATTGCCAGACATTGTGATCGTCCTTGATCAGCAAAAAGAGTATATAGCTCTTCGGGAATGTGCCATTTTGGGGATTCCTACTATTTCTTTAGTCGATACAAATTGTGACCCGGATCTCGCGAATATATCGATTCCAGCCAACGATGACACTATGACTTCAATTCGATTGATTCTTAACAAATTAGTATTTTCAATTTGTGAGGGCCGTTCTCTCTATATAAGAAATCGTTGATTAAGAATATATAGTGAATTCTTGGGCAACTGCGTAAATTTATGGAATCACTTACTTTACTATATCTTTTTTTTTGCATAGAATTTTTTTTGCATAGAAAAAAGAAGGGGAATATTGATATATATTAGAGGGTATTGATATATATTATGATCTGATGTGCTTTCTTGGTATCCTAAATATAAGATTAATACTTCAAGTTGCTGAGTTGAGAAAGAGATGGTTGAATCAAAAGAATTCCTTTTTTGAAGTTCAATTTTTATCAGAGGACAATATGAATATTATACCTTGTTCCATTAAAACACTCAAGGGGTTATACGATATATCGGGTGTAGAAGTAGGCCAACACTTCTATTGGCAAATAGGAGGTTTCCAAATTCATGCCCAAGTACTCATCACTTCTTGGGTCGTAATTACTATCTTGCTAGGTTCAGTTGTCATAGCTGTTCGGAATCCACAAACCATCCCGACCGACGGTCAGAATTTTTTTGAATATGTCCTTGAGTTTATTCGAGACTTGAGCAAAACTCAGATTGGAGAAGAATATGGTCCCTGGGTTCCCTTTATTGGAACTATGTTCCTTTTTATTTTTGTTTCGAATTGGTCGGGTGCTCTTTTACCTTGGAAAATTATAGAGTTACCCCATGGGGAATTAGCAGCGCCCACGAATGATATAAATACTACTGTTGCTTTAGCTTTACTCACGTCAGCGGCATATTTTTATGCTGGTCTTAGCAAAAAAGGATTGAGCTATTTCGAGAAATATATTAAACCAACTCCAATCCTTTTACCAATTAACATCCTAGAAGATTTCACAAAACCATTATCGCTTAGCTTTCGACTTTTCGGGAATATATTGGCGGATGAATTAGTCGTTGTTGTTCTTGTTTCTTTAGTCCCCTTAGTAATCCCTATACCGGTCATGTTTCTTGGATTATTTACAAGCGGTATTCAAGCTCTTATTTTTGCAACATTAGCCGCAGCCTATATAGGTGAATCCATGGAGGGTCATCATTGAATTGACTCTTTTTGGAAATAGTATTTTTTTTTTTTGCAGCTTAGCTCAATTCATGCATGGTTCCAGATAATCTGCTTGGTTGCAAAAAAATAGTTAGAAATGCGTATGAATATATAGCCTAGAGTTGTAGGAGAGAGAATAGAATAGACTATATTATGGAATTTTCAAAGTATATATGCATTAAGGAGGGTGGAGTCAGGCTAGATCTATACTATAATATCCTTAATGTCTATAAGTGGAGTCCTCTTTTATGCAGGTTTCCACTTTAAGCAATGATTTTAGAATCCGATTCAATAGAAAATGAGAAAATATGCAAACAAAATAGAAGAAACAAATGTATATATATAGGATATTATATTATATATTCCTAGGTTAGATTCATTATCTAATCCGATATATGGATATGGAATTCCCTTCTATGTAGTTCGGACAATTCACATTATCATTTCAATTTGATTTCAATTTGTACTTTTTAGTTACTTTACTTCTCCCCAATAGAGCTTAGAAGTAAGAATTTATTGGTTGATTGTATCCTTAACCATTTCTTTTTTTTGACACGAGGAACTACTCACCATGAATCCACTAATTGCTGCTGCTTCTGTTATTGCTGCTGGATTGGCCGTAGGGCTTGCTTCTATTGGACCTGGAGTTGGTCAAGGTACTGCTGCAGGACAAGCTGTAGAAGGTATTGCGAGACAGCCAGAAGCAGAAGGTAAAATACGAGGTACTTTATTGCTTAGTCTAGCTTTTATGGAAGCTTTAACAATTTATGGACTAGTTGTGGCACTAGCGCTTTTATTTGCGAACCCTTTTGTTTAATCTTAAAAAAAAAATTCTTTCGATTTCGATTAGATACTTTTTTCTTTTTTTAGTAAATTGGTATTTGCTTCCACAATTCCAATTATATCAATACTTTATTTAATTTACTCCTATTTATTACTCCTGGAATTATCTATTTATCGGGACAGATAATACCCCATTCTAGGAAGGGCTGAGTTGAGTATTATTAATTTAGAAGATATGCTCACCTTCTTATTTCCCGTCCTTAGTTTAGGAAAGTGGAAAGTTTTTTCCTTTTATTTTAGGAATTTTGGGAACAGAACATTTCAACAAAGGAAGTCTTTCACCGGTCAAACAAGACGTAAGACTTAATCTAAAAGAAATTACTAGATTGAATCTATTTGCATTAAAAAAACCGATCAAAAAAGGGCGAGCGAAGTAAGTGATCGAAAAACTTTGTTCTTTGTTCGTCCTATCTATAAGAGGAGAGCATATGAAAAATGTAACCCATTCTTTCGTTTTTTTAGCTCACTGGCCATCCGCTGGCAGTTTCGGGCTTAATACCGATATTTTAGCAACAAATCTAATAAATCTAACTGTAGTGGTTGGTGTTTTGATTTTTTTTGGAAAGGGAGTGTGTGCGAGTTGTCTATTTCAAGAATAGATTGGATCTATCCGGCTGCACTTTATAATATTTTTTAGTATTTTTCGGATAAATAAGAAAAGGGTGCACGATCTCGACGAATTACTTCTGAATAAATTCAGAAATCATATGGAAGAACCATAGCATTTCGCGACTCATTGGTAAATCAACTTTGATTCTCTATAAACCAAGAATGTGAGACCATTAACACGGTTAAAGCTAAACTGCTTGAAGTCCAGGCAAAAAGAGGTACTCTTTCTACAACTATATTAGTATTAGTACCAATTTAAACGGGAAATAGCTAATGTAAAATTTATCTGATATAGAACACTCATATCGATAAAATGGTTTGAACTATTTACTAGAAAAAAAAGGGGGCACCCTGCCCTTTTTTAACCAATGCCGAATCGACGACCTATGTATAAAAAAGAGAAATTTTTTGGATTTGAAGAAAAAAAAAATAAAAAAGAATTCTATTAATTTTCATTTTCCATTTATTTAGTTAGTTTTTCTTAATGAAATTGAAATTATTAACTAGAGGGCATTTAGTTAGTTTTTCTTAATGAAATTGAAATTATTAACTAGAGGGCAAATAAAAATAAAGAAACAACTTTGCTGACCATGATATATTTTTATCTAGGCGGAAGAGTCCTCTTAATATTTATCTAGTCTTATATAGGTTTCGGTTATTGAAATATAAACATAAAAAAGAAGATAGAGGATAGGCTCATTACTTAAAAAAAAGATATGGAAATAGCTATAGAAAAAAAAAAAGGAGCGTGAGAGCCAAATGAATCGAAAGATTCATGTTTGGTTCGGGAAGAGATCATAAAAGTTGTAAACTTACAAAATAATCTACTTTCATTAAAAGATTTATTAGATAATCGAAAACAGAGGATCTTGAGTACTATTCGAAATTCAGAAGAATTGCGTAGAGGGACCATTGAGCAACTCGAAAAAGCTCGGATTCGATTACAGAAAGTCGAACTAGAAGCGGATGAGTATCGAATGAATGGATACTCTGAGATAGAACGAGAAAAAGCAAATTTGATTAATGCTACTTCTATTAGTTTGGAACAATTGGAAAAGTCTAAAAACGAAACCCTTTATTTTGAAAAACAAAGGGCAATGAATCAGGTCCGACAGCGGGTTTTCCAACAGGCCGTACAAGGAGCTCTAGGAACTCTGAATAGTTGTTTGAATACCGAGTTACATTTCCGTACGATTCGTGCTAATATTGGCATTCTCGGGTCCCTGGAATGGAAGAAATAATTAAATTAATTAGGCCTTGAACTTCTACTTTCGTTTAGAATTTAGGCATTATTTTTCCCCTTGCTTCCGAAAAAAGAGTCAAGAAACACTAATGGCAACCCTTCGAGTCGACGAAATTCATAAAATTCTCCGCGAACGTATTGAACAATATAATAGGAAAGTAGGGATTGAGAATATAGGTCGCGTAGTTCAAGTGGGGGATGGGATTGCTCGTATTATAGGTCTTGGTGAAATAATGTCAGGTGAATTAGTCGAATTTGCAGAAGGTACTAGGGGTATTGCTCTGAATTTGGAATCCAAAAATGTTGGGATTGTATTAATGGGCGATGGGTTGATGATACAAGAGGGAAGTTTTGTAAAAGCAACAGGAAGAATTGCTCAGATACCCGTGAGTGAGGCTTACTTGGGTCGTGTTGTAAATGCTCTGGCTAAACCTATTGATGGGAAAGGCGAATTATAGCTTCCGAATCTCGCTTAATTGAATCTCCTGCTCCAAGTATAATTTCCAGGCGTTCCGTATACGAACCTCTTCAAACAGGGCTTATTGCTATCGATTCGATGATCCCTATAGGGCGCGGTCAGCGAGAGTTAATTATTGGGGACAGACAGACTGGCAAAACAGCAGTAGCCACAGATACAATTCTCAATCAAAAAGGGCAAGGTGTAATATGTGTTTATGTAGCTATCGGTCAAAGAGCATCCTCCGTAGCTCAAGTAGTAACTACTTTCCATGAGGAGGGGGCCATGGAATACACTATTGTAGTAGCTGAAATGGCGGATTCACCTGCTACATTACAATACCTCGCTCCTTATACGGGAGCAGCCCTGGCTGAGTATTTTATGTACCGCGAACGGCATACTTTAATAATTTATGATGATCTCTCCAAACAGGCACAAGCTTATCGCCAAATGTCCCTTCTATTAAGAAGACCTCCCGGACGTGAGGCTTATCCAGGGGATGTTTTTTATTGCATTCACGCCTTTTAGAAAGAGCCGCTAAATTAAATTCTCTTTTAGGCGAAGGAAGTATGACCGCTTACCAATAGGTTGAGACTCAATCTGGAGACGTTTCCGCCCTATATTCCTACTAATGTAATCTCCATTACAGATGGACAAATATTCTTATCTGCGGATCTATTCAATGCCGGAATTCGACCCGCTATTAATGTGGGTATTTCTGTTTCCAGAGTAGGATCCGCGGCTCAAATTAAAGCCATGAAACAAGTAGCTGGCAAATCAAAATTGGAACTAGCGCAATTCGCAGAGTTACAAGCCTTTGCACAATTCGCCTCTGCTCTCGATAAAACAAGTCAGAATCAATTGGCAAGGGGTCGACGATTAAGGGAATTGCTTAAACAATCCCAGGCAAAATCCTCTCCCAGTGGAAGAGCAGATAGCTACTATTTATACCGGAACAAGAGGATATCTTGATTCGTTAGAAATTGAACAGGTAAATAAATTTCTGGATGAGTTACGTAAACATCTAAAAGATACTAAACCTCAATTCCAAGAAATTATATCTTCTAGCAAGACATTCACCGAGCAAGCGGAAATCCTTTTGAAGGAAGCTATTCAGGAACAGCTGGAACGGTTTTCTCTTCAGTAACAAATAAATTTTGCATGTCTACTCTTGTTAGTAGAATAGGAATCGTTGAGACAGCTTTTTCATTTGAATCATGCAAAAAAGTTTTCTTTGTTTTTAGTTTAGTATAGTTATTTAAAGAATAGATAGAAATAAGATTGCGTCAATAGGATTTGAACCTATACCAAAGGTTTAGAAGACCTCTGTCCTATCCATTAGACAATGGACGCTTTTCTTTCATATTTTATTCTTTCTTTTATTTTTTGCTTCTTCCGAGAAAAAACTGTAGACCAAAACTCTTTTAGGAAATCAAAAATCCAGATACAAATGCATGATGTATATATTATATCATGCATATATCATAAAGGAAGGAGTATGGAGGCGGTAGTGGGAATCGAACCCGCAACCCCAAGGTTGATGCCTTATGAGCTACCAAACGCTCTATACTCTTAAACTAAAGAGGGGTAACTAGTGGATAAAAGGGGTTGGATACGCCCCTCTACCAATATCTATACAAATAGAATAGTCCATTTATACAGAATGGTAAAGAGGGCTCCTCTATGATTATCAATTCCAGAAATCCATACAAATACGAAAGGGTATTTTATCCTTACCAACTGGATCTTGTTGCACCCGTAACAAACATTCATAAACCATTTCTCGAAGTACGTGTCCGGATAGCCCAAAATGTCGATAGTTAGCTCTAGGTCTTCCGGTCAAAAACAACGTCGATGAAGGCGTGTAGGTGCACTATTACGCGGTAGGGATTGCAATTTTTCTCGCATTTTCGTTTTTTCACTCAAACTCAAGGGAGAAACTTTGCTTCTTATCTTTTTTTTAAAGATTGACGAATCAAATGATATTTCTGTTCTAATTTCTGCCGCTTCTTCTCCCTCTGAATCAAACTTTTTTTTTGCCATAATGTGTCGTTGCTATTATTACCAAGTATACGGTTCTACTCCTAGATGGAAAAATAAATAGAAAAAGAAATCTAAAAAAGGCAGATCCTCCCTCTCTATCAAGAGTAATGAACTAGGTGCTGATACAGTACAAAAAAACAAACTAAATAACCAAACTTGCCTGATGTTGAGGCAATCAAGAAAGCTGCATAAGTGAATATATAACCCACGGAAAAGTGAGCTAATCCAACCAATCTTGCTTGCACAATTGGAAAGAGCCACGGGCTTATCTCTCCAGCGAATTAAATTAGCTAAAGGTGTGCGTTCATGAGCCCATGCTAAGTCTCAATTAATTCCTGCCAATACCCCCGCCAGGAAATTAAGAACATAATCCAGTAGCCCAAACAAGATGTCCAAATAAGAACATCCACGCCCATACCGATAACTATTCATCCCAAAAGGATTATATCCATTGATAAGTTGTGAAGAGTTTACCATAGGTAATCTCTTAACCATCCCATCAAATAAGTGGAGGATTCATTAAATTGTGAAACGTTGCCTGCCATAATGTGATATGTTTTCCAATGCCAATAAAAAGTAACCACCCAATGGTATTTAACATCCAGAAAACTGCCAAATAAAATGCGTCCCAAGCAGAAATATCACAAGTACCGCCGCGCCCTGGGCCGTCACAAGGAAAACTATATCCAAAATCCTTTTTATCTGGCATTAATTTGGAACCGCGTGCATGATGAACCAAGAAATCCCCAGGTCCTATTGTTAAGAAAAGCGAATTACTATTCTCATTAACAGCATTCAACCATCCGGGCAACCATAGGCTTCGACCCGCATTGAAAGCGGGGCCATTCGTTGAAGATAAGAGTATATCGAACCCATATGTCGTCTTGCCATGAGCAGATTGTATCCATTGGGCAAATATAGGTTCGATCAAGATTTGCTTTTCTGGAGTACCAAAAGCAAGCATGACGTCGTTATGAACATAAAGGCCCAAGGTATGGAATCCTAGAAAGAGGCTAGCCCAACTTAAATGAGATATGATAGCTTCTTTATGGTCTAACATTCTTGCCAATACATTATCCTCATTCTGTTCCGGATTGTAATCCCTAATGAAAAAAATAGCTCCATGAGCAAAAGCCCCTGTCATGATGAACCCTGCAATATATTGGTGATGAGTATATAAAGCAGCTTGAGTAGTAAAGTCTTGTGCTATGAATGCATAAGGAGGTAAAGAGTACATATGTTGAGCTACTAAGGAAGTAATAACCCCTAAAGAAGCTAGAGCAAGACCTAACTGAAAATGAATCGAATTGTTGATTGTGTCATAAAGGCCCTTATGCCCACGCCCTAATCGACCCCCCGGAGGAGTATGCGCTTCTAAAAGATCTTTAATACTGTGCCCAATTCCGAAGTTAGTTCGATACATGTGACCGGCAATGAGAAAAATAAATGCAATAGCTAAATGATGGTGAGCCATATCGGTCAGCCACAAACTTTGTGTTTGTGGATGGAATCCCCCAAGAAGAGTTAGAATGGCAGTTCCCGCTCCTTGAGCGGTACCAAATAAATGATTACTCGAATCAGGGTTTTGGGCATAAAGATTCCATTGACCCGTCAAAAGGGGTCCCAACCCCTGGGGATAGGGTAATACATCTAAGAAATTATTCCATCGAACGTACTCCCCCCTGGATGCGGGAATAGCAACATGAACTAAATGTCCTGTCCAAGCCAAAGAACTTACCCCGAAAAGTCCTGACAAATGATGATTGAGACGAGATTCCGCGTTTTTGAACCACGAAAGGCTTGGTTTCCATTTGGGTTGTAGATGTAACCAACCCGCTATTAAGGACAGCGTAGAAAGAAATAATAGAAAAAGAGCTCCAGTATAAAGATCCTCATTGGTGCGTAATCCTATTGTATACCACCACTGATAAACTCCAGAATAAGCAATATTCACTGGACCAGCAGCACCTCCTCGAGTAAAGGCTTCCACAGCGGGTTGACCAAAATGAGGATCCCAAATCGCATGAGCAATAGGTCTTACGTGTAAAGGATCCTGTATCCATGATTCAAAATTTCCTTGCCAAGCTACATGAAACAGATTTCCGGACGTCCATAGAAAGATTATTGCTAATTGCCCAAAGTGAGAAGCAAAAATGTTCTGATAAAGACGTTCTTCAGTAATATCATCATGACTTTCGAAATCATGTGCGGTAGCAATACCAAACCAAATACGACGAGTAGTGGGGTCCTGAGCTAAGCCTTGGCTAAACCTGGGAAATCTTAATTCCATAATGCCTTTCAAATCCTCCTAGCCACTATCCTACTGCAATAATTCTCGCTAAGAAGAATGCCCATGTCGTGGCAATTCCACCCAGAAGGTAATGGGTTACTCCTACAGCGCGTCCTTGTATAATGCTCAAGGCTCTAGGCTGAGTAGCAGGAGCAACTTTTAATTTGTTATGAGCCCAAACGATAGATTCAATGAGTTCTTGCCAATAACCACGGCCGCTGAATAAAAACATTAAACTGAAGGCCCAGACAAAATGAGCACCTAAGAAAAAAAGACCATATGCAGATAATGAAGAACCATAAGACTGAATGACTTGCGATGCCTGTGCCCACAAGAAATCTCGAAGCCACCCATTAATCGTAATGGAACTCTGTGCAAAGTTTCCCCCTGTAATATGAGTTACCACCCCTTGATCACTTATAGTACCCCAAACATCCGACTGCATTTTCCAACTGAAATGGAAAATGACTACCGAAATTGCATTGTACATCCAGAATAAACCTAAGAAAACATGATCCCAGGCGGATACTTGACATGTTCCCCCTCGGCCAGGCCCATCGCAAGGAAAGCGAAAACCTAGATTTGCTTTATCGGGTATCAAACGGGAACTCCGAGCAAATAAAACACCTTTCAAAAGTATTAATACAGTCACATGTATGGTAAATGCATGAATGTGATGGACTAAAAAATCTGCGGTTCCTAATGGAATAGGTAACAAAGCCACTTTGCCACCTACTGCTACTAACTCGCCGCCTCCCCACGTTAAGCTAGTACTTGTTGTTGCACCAGGAGCTGTTACGCCAGGCGCAGTAGCATGGATATTTTGTACCCATTGAGCAAAGATAGGTTGTAATTGTATGGCAGTATCCGAAAACATATCTTGTGGACGGCCTAAAGCACTCATGGTATCATTATGAATGTACAAGCCAAAACTGTGAAAACCTAGAAATATACATACCCAGTTAAGGTGGGATATGATTGCATCGCGGTGTCTAAGGACGCGATCTAATAGATCGTTGTATCGAGTAGTTGGATCATAGTCTCTTACCATAAAAATTGCTGCATGTGCAGCAGCACCGACTATTAGAAATCCGCCAATCCACATGTGGTGTGTGAACAAGGAAAGTTGTGTACCATAGTCAGTAGCTAGGTATGGATAGGGAGGCATAGAATACATATGATGAGCTACAACAATGGTTGTAGAGCCTAGCATAGCTAGGTTAAGAGATAATTGAGCATGCCATGACGTTGTTAAGATTTCATAAAGACCCTTATGGCCTTGTCCTGTAAATGGGCCCTTGTGAGCCTCCAAAATATCTTTAAGTCCATGGCCAATACCCCAATTGGTCCTATACATATGACCTGCGATTAGGAAAAGAATAGCAATAGCTAAATGATGGTGCGCAATATCGGTCAGCCAGAGACCACCGGTTACTGGATCTAGTCCTCCGCGAAAAGTCAGAAATTCTGCGTATTTGGACCAATTTAAAGTGAAAAAAGGGGTTGCTCCTTCGGCAAAACTAGGATAAAGTTGAGCCAAAAGGTCCCGATTCAAGATAAATTCATGAGGAAGTGGTATCTCTTTAGGATCCACCCCAGCGTCAAGAAATTGGTTAATTGGTAAAGATACATGAATTTGGTGCCCCGCCCAAGAAAGAGACCCAAGTCCTAATAATCCCGCTAAGTGGTGATTCAACATGGATTCTACATCTTGGAACCAGGCCAATTTGGGAGCGGCTTTGTGATAATGGAACCAACCAGCAAAAAGCATTAACGCTGCAAAAATCAATGCACCAATTGCAGTACAATAGAGTTGTAATTCACTAGTTATTCCAGATGCTCGCCAAAGCTGAAAAAAACCAGAGGTTATTTGGATTCCTCGGAAACCCCCGCCTACATCACCATTCAATATTTCTTGCCCTACTATAGGCCAAACTACCTGAGCACTGGGTCCAATGTGAGTAGGATCACTTAGCCATGCTTCATAATTGGAAAAACGGGCGCCATGAAAGTACATGCCACTCAACCAAAGAAAGATAATGGAAAGTTGCCCGAAATGAGCACTAAAGACTTTTCGAGAAATCTCCTCCAAATCACCAGTATGACTATCGAAATCGTGAGCATCAGCATGTAGGTTCCAGATCCAAGTGGTAGTATCAGGGCCCTTAGCTAGTGTTCTTGAGAAATGGCCGGGTCTGGCCCATTCCTCAAAAGATGTTTTTACAGGATCCCTATCCACAACAATTTTTACTTCTGGTTCCGGCGAACGAATAATCATTAAGTCCTCCTCTTTCCGGACAAGACATACAAAGAGACCCGCCAACTGTCTTTTTAGTGAATCTTTGAAAGATATATATTTTGAAAGATAGATTTTGAAAGATAGATTTTGAAAGATAGATATTGTGATTAGTTCTTTTCTTTACTATCTACCATCCTTCTATTTTTTTTTTAGTTATTCACTGGAGCAATTATATATTGAAGTCAATCCGAGGCAAGTGTTCGGGTCTATTATGACATAAAGATTAGGTGCCTAACGGACATTGTTTATCTTGAAAAACAAATATTTCTCGACGTAAGAAAAAAATCTTTTTTATTTTTAATTTAAGAAACTAGTGTATTTTTTTTGAGGGCATAAGCTCCTATCTATATCTACTTTCCTTGAGCATAATATAGGGTTTTTTATTTGATTCTAAATTCCAAGATAACTCATTAGAATTATTAATAAGATGGTCCTAATATATTAGCAATATTTAGATTGCCCCCTCTTTTTATTCACTTTATTACTTCTATTCTAGACCCTATCCCTATGGTTTATTCTTATGAAATATCATATAAAATAGAAGGTATAAGAAATGGATATAATGAAATTCTTGATTCGATCTTACGACCTAATTTATTTGATTAATGGATCAACAACCAAACCACCCATTTTATGAAAAAGAAGGAGCATGGTCTTATTCAAATTCAAAGCGCTTCGTAATCTTCAACCAGTTCTGTGCTTCAATATAATTTCCCGGAGTAAGCGCTATAGCTTGTTTCCAATATTCAGCAGCTTGATCAAACCAAGCTTCCGCAATTTCCGAATCACCCTGTAGAATGGCCTGTTCTCCTCGGTCGGAATAGGAAGTTCCTTCCCTTAGAACCGTACTTGAGAGTTTCCTACCTCATACGGCTCAGAAATTGCTATCTGAATTTCCCCTATCTTAACTGAATTCGATTTATCAAAAATCGATCCAATTTGTTCTTGGGTTAAGCAGAAGAAATTAATTACCTAAGTTTCAAACCCTAATTTTTATCAATAATCAGTTTGATCTTTTTTCCCACCTTCAGAAGAATGAAGCATAGATAGATATAGAGCCTTCGTTCAAATTTTCTGAGAGGTAACTATCCCGGTTTCATATATGAAATCTCTATAGAATCCTTGAAAAAGACTTTTTTCCATAAGAAAGAAAAAAGAACTTACTATCTTTGGGATCTGATACTACACCGCTGCTTAATCCCTTAGTGGATCGGCTCTATTACATAAGCGGATTCCTAAATTTTGCCCCATATCATGGGATAAGTAAGCAGTTTTTTTTAGTTGTATCGACCCAGTCGCTCACTAATTGATCTTTACGGTGCTTTCTCTATCAATTTGAGAAACTTTATCCATAGAGTAGTAGTATAGGCCATACTTTCTTCGTTTTTTGATTCTCGTGAAGTGTCCTTCCTTCCTACAGCTGATAGGGAAAAATCGTTGTTTTTACGATCCCTATGTAGAAAGCCCTTTTTTTCTAGTATTTACTAGAAAATTTGATCCTCTCTTTTTTTTTTTTCTTTCTATAGTGGAGATAGTCGCACGTAATGACAGATCACGGCCATATTATTAAAAGCTTGCGGTAAGAAGGGGTTTCGTTCTAGTGCCCGGAAATAATATTCCAAAGCCTTTGTATGCTCTCCATTGCTTGTGTGTATAAGGCCTATGTTATAGAGTATATAACTTCGATCATAGGGATCGATTTCTAGTCGCGTAGCTTCATAATAATTTTGCAAAGCTTCCGCATAATTTCCTTCGGATTGAGCCAACATCCGTTACGGTCGTTCATTCTATTCAAAAAATCTCCGTTCCAAAACCGTACATGAGGTTTTCATCTCATACGGCTCCTCCCTTCTGTACATAATAGTACTAAGCGAAATAATCTATAGAATCAAAATAGAATTAGTCCCGTCTCATTATGAACCGAAAGGGGCTGGTATTTTTCCAAGAAATCTCTAGCCAACCTTCCCACAAGAGGTTTTTCTTAACACCAATGAATTCTATTAATGCTAGAGGAAAACGATAGCTCCAATAATTTCTTTGTTCTCAACGCCTCCTATTTAGAGGAATTAGCTACTTCAACGATCTTTGATGGTTATAGGGGTATCCAAAGTACAAACCTGATGGTTGTTTGTTATCCCAACCATTCTTCCCAGCCCTGATACCGATCAGGAAAGGGGTAATTTCTAACAAAGTTTTTCTCTTGTTGATTCCTATTTCTAGGTGTAGTGCTTTTCTCCCCTATGCTGCCTACGGATACTAATAGAGTAGGATTGGCCTGTAATCCATACCATACCATATCCTGTAGGTGTAACCTTTCGCTCAATACTCAAATCTACAATTGAAGTATCTGAAGCCGCATCAATCGAGGATACACGACGGAAGGAATTGTTAGTTCGCCTCACCTTCCCGAAGCGTGGGTTTGTTTGCTTTACAAATTTGGTTCTCTCTATGCCAACCCCCCTCTCTTTTTCGTAAGACTGAGGTATAGGTAGGGCTAAAAAAAAGCAAAAAAAAGAGTCAAATCGCACCATCTCTATAATAAGTAAATGCCTTTTTTTCTCCTGAGGTTGTCGGAATTATTCGCAATAAAATATTGGCTACAATTGAGGAGGTCTTATCAATGAAATTTCCATTTCCACGGGATCTAGGCATAATTCCCAACCCATTCTATATAGAATTGTTTTCATTCCTTCACAAAATAACATAAAAACAAACACATTCGATTCTTATAATTATAAATAGATTGATCCATATGCTCTACTCTAAATCCATATGCTTTAAATGGATAAGAGAGATATGGATTTTCCGCTCAGCTCAAATTGTATCCTTTTCCTTCTGCTTGGACACGAAGAGATATGAAATATTTGACTAAGACTGGATTTCATTCCACTTTCCTATTTCTGAACAACAACTTATGTTATCAACTATTTCGTGTTTTCAAAGTTATTAATTGTCTCATACCCTATTTTTGATTTCGATAGTATGGTGTAGCGTATCTTATGCAAACGGAATTCTAAGGTTTCTTTATTTTATTATGCAATAAGAAGAATTCTTCCATTTTCTTTTTCTTTAGTTGCGGGAAAACCCAAATTAAAACTTTTATTTTATAGCGAGCGCAATTTCTAGTAAAAAATCCTGTATCCTTCCACTTAGATCAAAAGGAATTTTTCCAATAGAACTATGGAACCCCCGAGTGGTTGCGGTTGTACCTGTACTGCAGGAATAAGAAAACTCGCTATTCACTCAGTTTATTTTCCATAATAAGTTATGTAGGAGAGATGGCCGAGCGGTTCAAGGCGTAGCATTGGAACTGCTATGTAGACTTTTGTTTACCGAGGGTTCGAATCCCTCTCTTTCCGTTTTTCTTAATTCATCAACGTTAAGGATCACAATGTATCAAATCAAATAACAATTTTTTCCAGCAATAATATAATATCTTATATTATCTTATTTTGATTTAATAGAAATTAGAAATTCTCTATAGCAAATTACTGTGGTATGTAAAATACACATAGAGGAAAAAAGAAAAAAGGATCCTAATCCTAGGGTTAATCAATTTTAGCTAGTTGATGGGAAAATACAAATTAATGGTAATGGTCTTAGGGCGATTTAGTTCGGGGAAAGGGGAAGGGGAAGAAAATTCTATGAACCTTTCCTTTTTTCGTTAAGTTCAAGTCTGACGAGAGTAATATTCTACAACTAACAACTCATTTATTTTGAGACCGACCCACTTCCTATCTAGGATTTTATTTACTAGTCCTTTATATTCCAACGTGTCAATCGCCAAATGCTTTGGCAATTTCCCCGGGTCCGATGAAGCAATATAATTTTGAACCAGACCTTTTGATCTTTGGTTATCTTTCGTAGTAATAATATCTCGGGGTTTGCAACGAAAACTTGGTATATTGACTATACGACCATTAACTAAAATATGTCTATGGTTGACTAATTGGCGGGCCCCAGGAATGGTTGAAGCCATACCCAATCGAAAAAGGATATTATCCAAACGCATTTCAAGTAATTGTAGTAAAACCTGGCCTGTTGACCTTTTTGCTTTTCCAGCGATATGTACATATCTAAGTAATTGTCGTTCTGTCAGACCATAATGAAAACGCAATTTCTGTTTTTCTTGAAGACGAATACGATATTGCTCCTTTTTCCCAGAATTGAATTTTTTTTTAAGATTACTTCCGGATTTAGGTGTTTTTCTAGTGAGTCCTGGTAAAGCTCCCAGACGGCGTATTTTTTTTAAACGAGGTCCTCGATAACGGGACATGAAGACTCCTTTTTTTATTTTATTGAAATTTCATTTTACACAATTAATTTCATTGTATTTACATTACAGAATACATCGAAATTAAAACTGAATTAAACTACAGGATAAACAGAGTAAAATCAACTAAAGTACCCCAAAAAATGGAATTTCATCAAAATCTTTTTTTTTTGTATATATATTATTTATTTTATTGTTTTGTATCTAGCAAAATTGTAAGGTAAAAAACATAAAAGATCCTGGATTCTCCATTTAATTCGGAAAAAAAGAGATTCTTGTTCGTAGAACATCGATAGAGAAAAAAAAGCCGACTATCGGATTTGAACCGATGACCCTCGCATTACAAATGCGATGCTCTAACCTCTGAGCTAAGTGGGCTTACATAACGGAAATAGTGTAACAAATAGAAATAGGTATAGTATAGGAAATCCGTAAAATCTCAGATATTAGTTATTAATCTTAGCTATTAACTAGTTCTAAATTTGAAGTTATACTTATAAAAATAAAAAAATACTAAAACTTCTTAAAGATAAAGTTAGCTTGATATGCTTAACTATAGGATATTAAAAAATAAAATTATAGAATTTATTGGTATTTTCATTCGATCATTATAGACTTTATTATTTGTTAATAATTTGAGGATTAATATTTCACTAAGGGGAACATAGAGTCAGAGTAAATAAAATTGCTAATTCTGATTAGAAAAAAAGAATAAATATCAAGCGTTATAGTATAATTTTGAATACTATAAAAAAGTAAGACGGGAGGTGGGGGAGATAAAAACTTTTGGATATATTGATTCGGATTGAATTGCAAATACATCAAGGATAGAATCAATTCAATTCTGAATTGCAATAAGCAAGCGAGGTCTCTCAAATAGAGTCGAACTGAACTGCTAGACTACGTTGAGTGATGAACTCAATGATTCAAAAAAAAAACTAAGAGATGGATGAAATTACACAAGGAATCCTGGTCTCAAAGAAGAGGGAAATGGGGATATGGCGAAATCGGTAGACGCTACGGACTTGATTGTATTGAGCCTTGGTATGGAAACCTGCTAAGTGGTAACTTCCAAATTCAGAGAAACCCTGGAATTAAAAAAGGGCAATCCTGAGCCAAATCCGTGTTTTGAGAAAACAAGGGGTTCTCGAACTAGAATACAAAGGAAAAGGATAGGTGCAGAGACTCAATGGAAGCTGTTCTAACGAATCGAGTTAATTACGTTGTGTTGTTAGTGGAATTCCTTCTAGTTCTAAATTAGAGAAAGAGGGGTTTTATACCTTATACATTTAATAAACACGTATAGATACTGACATAGCAAACGATTAATCACAGAACTCATATTATATTCTAATTATAATATAGGTTCTTTATCTTTTTTAAAAATGAAATTAGAAATGATAATGATTATGAAATAAAAAACTCATATCATAATTTTTTTTTTTCATTATTGTGAATCCACTCCAATCGAATATTGAATAATCAAATTCTTCAATTAAAATTCAAAGTTTTCGAGATCTTTAAAAAAGTGGATTAATCGGACGAGGACAAAGAGAGAGTCCCATTCTACATGTCAATACTGACAACAATGAAATTTCTAGTAAAAGGAAAATCCGTCGACTTTATAAGTTGTGAGGGTTCAAGTCCCTCTATCCCCAAATCCTCTTTTATTCCCTAACTATACTATATTATTATTATTTATCCTCTTTTTTTTTTTCTTTTTATCAATGCACTTTTTTTTCTTTTTATCAATGCAATGGGTTTAAGATTCATTAGCTTTCTCATTCTACTCTTTCACAAAGGAATGCGAAGAGAACTCAATGGATCTTATCCTATTCATTGAATAGATTTCTTTTTTATTAGAGTATCGGCAAGAAATCTTGGTTATTCACTCTATTTTTAAGTTTTATTTAAGTAAACCATGCACAATGCATAGGACTACCCCCCCCATTTTCAAATTTAAAATTTGAAATACTTTAATTAATTTTTAGTCCTTTTAATTGACATAGATACAAATACTCTACTAGGATGATGCACAAGAAAAGGTCAGGATAGCTCAGTTGGTAGAGCAGAGGACTGAAAATCCTCGTGTCACCAGTTCAAATCTGGTTCCTGGCAGAGAAAAAAAAAAAAAAGATCCACCGAATAGGTATTGATCCAAATACCTCGAGATGGATTGTGATACATATTCATTAATAATATTTATTCATCTAAGTGGATAAATCTATAATATAAATATAGAGGCACTTCTTTTTCTTTTTAAAGAAGTTTTAAAATATATCTTTTCTTTATGATAAAGAAGGGGGTGAGATTCCCCTTTATTTTTTTGCGTTTCTTAATTTTGTATTCCGCTATTCCGACGAATATTTTTTTAGTCTTGCTTATCTTTATCTTATCTTATTTTCCTAGTTGTGCTAAGTAATGTGCGCGGTACAAAGTTCCTGGTAGAGAACTTCTTTGAGTCATCCTATTTTTCTGTTCATATGAAGGAAATTAATATGCGATTTTCAAAATAGGGGAATCCAAATGAAACCCTTTTTTTGCTCAGTCTATCTGGAATGCTTTTGTATAATTAGGAATTAATTATAAATAGGTATTCCGTTTCATCTAGGAAAAGAACCTAAAAATATTCCTTGACTTGAATAAAATCTGGAGTTGTGTTGTATAAGTGAGCATGAATTTCTTATCATTCAATGAGCATCTTGTATTTCATAAAAATTGGGGGTTATATAATCCTTACGTAAGGGCCAGCCTATCCAACTTTCAGGCATTAGGATACGTTTAAGGCGCGGATGATTATCATAAGAGATTCCCACCATATCATAAGATTCGCGTTCTTGAAAATCGGCACTTCTCCAAATCCAGAAGACAGACGGAATTCTAGGATTATCCTTTTGGGCAAAGACTTTTATGCAGACTTCTTCTGGATTATCTATACCATATTGTATTCTCGTAAGATGATACACGCTAGCTAAAGATCCACCGGGTGCTACATCATAAGCACATTGGGAGCGTAAATAATTGTAACCATATACATATAAAATGACAGCAATGGAATCCCAATCCCCTGCTTTTATTTGTAAAGTCTCTATTCCTCGGTGATCAAAGCCCAAAGATCTATGAACCACCTCATGTTTGACTAGCCAATTAGATAACCAACCCTGCTGCATTGTCTTCATCTCTCCCTCTTTGTATAAATATTTCACATTTCGGATGCAAGTTTGAAAGATTGCCCTGCTTTTTATTTTTCTACACAAAAGAGCCCCTCTCCTAATTCACTAATTTGTAGGAAGGTACTGAACTTTTGGATTTGAAAAAAGTTTCAGAAGATATATCTAATGTAGATGGTGATTGATAGAGCAATTCTTGCTCATAAGTTCCTGTATGAGTACTGCGCCTAACATAAAGCTTGTGACTGGTAGTAAAACATCTATTTTTATTTTGAGATAGAGTTTGATCCTCAACTATTTCTCGCGATATCTTCTTACGAAGTTTTGTTAGGGCATCTATAACTGCCTCCGGTTTAGGTGGGCAGCCCGGCAAGTAGACATCCACAGGAATTAACTTATCAACTCCCCGAACAGTACTATAGGAATCCGTACTGAACATTCCCCCTGTAATAGTACAGGCTCCCATAGCAATGACGTATTTTGGTTCAGGCATTTGCTCGTATAATCTCACTAAAGAGGGAGCCATTTTCATTGTTACCGTACCGGCTGTTAAAATTAGGTCTGCTTGCCTAGGACTTGATCTTGGTACCAATCCATAACGATCAAAGTCGAATCGTGAGCCTATTAATGAAGCATAATTCAATGAAACAACAACTGGTACCGTATAGAAGGGGCCATAAACTGGAGAGTCTTGACCAATTCGAAAGATCATTTGGTGTAGTTGAAATAACAGAATTGGAACTTGTTTGGTCAAGTAAGGGAAACTCAATCAAATTCATAACTGTCTCAATAGAATCTTTTCCTTCTTTTTTTTTGTCTAAATATTCAGTTAAGACCATTCCAAGGCTCCTTTTCGCCATGCATAAACTAAACCAACAACTAAGATAAGCACGAAAATCAAAGCTTCGATAAAAACGGATACACCCAATACGTCGAAACTCATTGCCCAAGGGTATAGAAAGACGGTTTCCACATCAAAAACAACAAAAACGAGCGCAAACATATAATAGCGTATTCGGAATTGTACCCAAGCCCCTCCCATGGGTTCTATACCCGATTCATAACTAGAAAGCTTCTCTGGTCCTTCACTAACCGGGGCTAAAAGTCCTGAAATCGAAAATGCCAAAATAGGAATAAGGCTTGCTATTATTAGAAATGTCCAAAAAATATCATATTCGTGAAGCAGAAACATAATGTACTCCCATTAATGTGGAATAGGCGGAACTTAAATTAGTCAATTCAATTCAGCATTGTCAATTTATCCAGAACTTCTCTCTTTTCCTCGGTGAAACAAGAATCTTTTTTGTTCAAACAAAAGCGCTTAGTTTAAGTTTAGCCTTTGTTTCCTCTGTGCTGCATCTTCTTTAAAGATTCATCCAATGGAATCCCAACTCCCTTTCTTTTGGATTTCCATTCTATTTAGATATGGTGTATGTAGATCTAATTCTTATATAAAGAAAACTTTCTCGTTTCACTTTGTCTCGCTTTCTCTAGAATCTCTAGAAAAAAGAATAGCTCTATCCTTTATTTAATATTTAATAATAAAATAATAAGAGACTATTAAATAAAAATGAGAATACTACTAAATTAGAACCTAATTAAGATAGTAGGACTAATCTATGCAGTATAATTAATGAGAAGTAATACTATAAAATAAAAATAAAGAACTCTATTTCAGAACTATGAGACAGAATATTCTGTTTTCTTATTTACTCTTTACTTTATTTTTTCTATTTAAAGTTGATCAATTTACATAATGTATCTATAAACAAAGTAATAAATATACTTAAAACAAAGTAGGAATTCGCAAAATGGATAAAATCATTGCAGTTATTATAGGGAAGTCTAGAGATATCCTATTTGAAGGAGGACGGGATTCAAATCAGGGAAAGGATCCTTTCTTCTATTGATTTGATAGAAATTCGTTTTTCTTTTCCTGTCTGTATGATTTTGATTTTCGATGAATGAGCCTTTGGTAATGCTTTTATCTCTATTCTATGTCGCAGGCGCCTATCCAGTCTATAAACAAATACTAATGAGAAAATGAAAACTATACTAAACTAAAGAAAACATAGGATAGAGATCCTAAAATCTAAAAAAGGGCATATTAGGGCTATACGGATTCGAACCGTAGACCTTCTCGGTAAAACAGATCAAACGGATTATTATCGAAATGATTTGAACTGTTTCAAAGACCCAACATGCATTTTTTTGCATTGGGCTCTTTCATAAACTGATTTAAAGATCAGTTAGTCCACCATAGTTTTTCTTTACGGAAAGATAATGAGATGGCTCCCTGTGCTCTGATTGATTTTTTGTATTATGATCTATCTAGGAGCAATACCAAAGTGTTTCAAAGGAGGATTACCTTGACTTAGGTCTGCCTCCGGTCTAAATTAAATCAACCTAAGTGAAATGGAGTCTCTATCGTTCCACTGCAAGAGTTAACTATGAGACTTCATACACCTTAAAGTTCATAGAACGAAAAGAAGTTTTTTGGAGGCCCTTATCCTCATTACGCCTAGCATTTAGTGGGCTGGATATTTACCTTATCAACTAGCAAATCCATAAGGGTTCTATTTGATTAGGCACCTGAATTGGCACCTGAATCGGACTGAACCGACTGTTTGTCAGGCTACTGTTCTCCTATTCTCTCGAATCTATGAAGTAAGACATTGATTTTGCAATAAGATCGATTATGTTCATTGCATAATAAGCTCCTTTGAAAAGCATTGGCGCACGTGTAAACGAGTTGCTCTACCGAACTGAGCTATAGCCCTTATCAGAGATATCTTAACATATAGATAATTTCTTGTCAAGATGAATATTTTCTAATGCCAGAGGATACCCCTTTGATCTGTATCTGTTTAGTATTTAGTTTAGTATTTAGTATATAACAGACCAATAACAGAGCGGTATTGCTTAGAAAAGGGATTCAATATATAATCGATCGAAGTAATGGGTCTTCCTTTGTGGTGATAAATTGCCTACTTAACTCAGTGGTTAGAGTATTGCTTTCATACGGCGGGAGTCATTGGTTCAAATCCAATAGTAGGTAAGTAGGTAGAAAAATTACTAGATAGCATTGGACTTACTTCGCTTCGCTATCTAATAACTTTTTCTACCCCTCTTCCCTTTTTCTTTGTATCAACTATAAACCACTGGATTGTCTTCAATTGGATGGGGGAATCCAATTGACAGCCTCGATTCGTATCCTAGCTCGTCTGAGAGCGAGCTTCGCTTCAACCAAATCTTTCGTACCCTCAGCTTTACTCAAGTTAGCTTCGGCTATTTCAAGTGCCTTTTGAGCTTCTTCCGGATCAATATCACTACCCAGTTCCGCATCATTTCCTAAAATGATGATCTCATTATTAACTATTCTCGCAAAACCGCTCCACAGAATCGCTGTTAACCATTGGTCGTTGAGGAGGCGTATTCTCAAAGGACCCATATCTACTGCTGTGTTAATGGGGGCGTGGTTTGGTAATACGCCAATTTGGCCACTATTAGTGGATAAAATGATTTCTTTCACTTCACAATCCCAAATAATTCGCTTAGGAGTCAGTACATAAAGATTTAATTTCATTTCTTCGATTTGTTCTCCTCTTCTAAGGTTATAGCTTTCGTGCTAGCTTCATCGATGTTACCCACCAAATAAAAAGCCTGTTCAGGTAGGCCGTCTAATTCTCCGGAAAGGATTAGTTGAAATCCCCTAATAGTTTCCGCAAGAGCAACATACTTTCCTGGAGAACCAGTAAAAACTTCTGCCACAAAGAACGGTTGTGATAAGAAACGCTCAATTTTTCTTGCTCTTGCTACAGTTAAACGATCCTCTTCCGATAATTCATCCAAGCCAAGAATTGCGATAATGTCCTGAAGTTCTTTGTAACGTTGTAAAGTTTCCTTAACTCTTTGCGCAGTTTCATAATGTTCGTTGCCAACGATCCGAGGCTGTAACATAGTCGAGGTTGAATCTAAAGGATCTACTGCTGGATAAATACCCTTGGAAGCTAATCCTCTGGAAAGTACGGTAGTAGCATCCAAATGTGCAAATGTTGTGGCAGGGGCAGGGTCGGTCAAATCGTCTGCAGGTACATAAACTGCTTGAATCGAAGTTATAGATCCCTTTTTAGTAGAAGCAATTCTTTCTTGCAAAGAACCCATTTCTGTACTAAGAGTAGGTTGATAACCCACTGCGGAGGGCATTCTCCCTAATAAAGCGGATACCTCTGATCCTGCTTGAACAAAACGAAAGATATTATCGATAAATAAAAGCACGTCTTGCTTATTAACATCTCGGAAATATTCCGCCATAGTTAGGGCAGTTAAACCAACTCTCATACGAGCTCCCGGTGGTTCATTCATTTGGCCATAGACTAGAGCTACCTTTGATTCCTCAATATTTTTTTCATTAATTACTCCGGATTCCTTCATTTCCATATAAAGATCATTTCCTTCACGAGTCCGTTCCCCTACTCCACCGAATACGGATACGCCCCCATGAGCTTTAGCAATGTTATTGATTAATTCCATGATCAGTACTGTTTTACCTACTCCAGCCCCCCCAAATAGTCCTATTTTTCCTCCACGTCGATAAGGAGCTAAAAGATCGACGACCTTAATACCTGTTTCAAAGATGGATAATTTCGTATCTAACTCGATAAAGGCAGGCGCAGATCTATGAATAGGGAACGTTGCACTACTATCTACAGGACCCAAATTGTCAACAGGCTCCCCAAGAACGTTGAAAATTCGTCCGAGAGTAGCTCCACCGACCGGAACACTGAGAGGAGCTCCCGTGTCAATCACTTCCATTCCTCTCATCAACCCGTCCGTAGCACTCATAGCTACAGCTCTAACTCGATTATTTCCTAATAATTGTTGTACCTCACAAGTCACATTAATTTGCTTATCGGCAGTGTCTCTACTCTGGACTACCAAAGCGTTATAAATATAAGGTAACTTGCCTGGGGGAAAAGTGACATCCAGCACGGGTCCAATAATTTGATCGATACGACCTGTACTTTTTTCTTCAATTGTGGAAACCCCGGGAGGAGAAGTAGTAGGATTGGTTCTCATAATTATCACATAATTAAAAAAAAGGAATTTGTCGAAATTTTTCTTTTTTTATTGTTGAATAATGCCAAATCAAATCAAAAAAAATCCAAAAGTAAAAAGGAAATGAATTAGTTAATTCAATAAGAGAGAAAAGGGGACCAGGACTTGATTTCGTTGCCCAAGCGAATCCCATTCAATCGTTTACTCATGGAATGAGTCCATTGGAAAGTTCAATCAATCTTTTTTTTCATATACATTTTGCCTTTTGTGGAGGATCTGTGCCTACTCTACTTTCCTATCTAGGACTTCGATATACAAAATATATACTACTGTGAAGCATAGATTGCTGTCAACAAAGAATTTTATTAGTATTTAGTTAGGTATTTGCATTCAAAATAAGAAAAGAGAACTATTAAGAACTTGTAAAATAAGGATTAGGAATTAATTTGGGTTGCGCTATATCTATCAAAGAGTATACAATAATTATGGATTTGGTAAATCAAATCCATGGTTTAATAACGAACCGTGTTAACTTACCATAACAACAACTCAATTCCTATCGAATTCCTATATTGGAATTCCTATAGGATAGAACATACACAGGGTGTACGCATTATATATGAATGAAACATATTCATTAACCTAAGCATGCCCTCAATTTTCTTTAATGAGTTGATATTATATTAATTGAATATCCTTTTTGTTTTACGAGATTTTTGCTAAAGTTTCATTTACGCCTAATTAACATCGAGTAGACCCTGTTATTGTGAGAATTCTTAATTCAAGAGTTATAGGGAGGGACTTATGTCACCACAAACAGAAACTAAAGCAGGTGTTGGATTTCAAGCTGGTGTTAAAGATTATAAATTGACTTACTACACCCCAGAGTATGAAACTAAGGATACTGATATCTTGGCAGCATTCCGAGTAAGTCCTCAGCCTGGGGTTCCGCCCGAAGAAGCAGGGGCTGCAGTAGCTGCCGAATCTTCTACTGGTACATGGACAACTGTTTGGACTGATGGACTTACCAGTCTTGATCGTTACAAAGGACGATGCTATCACATCGAGCCTGTTGCTGGGGAAGACAACCAATGGATCTGTTATGTAGCTTATCCATTAGACCTATTTGAAGAGGGTTCCGTTACTAACATGTTTACTTCCATTGTAGGTAACGTATTTGGTTTCAAAGCCCTACGTGCTCTACGTTTGGAGGATCTACGAATTCCCCCTACTTATTCAAAAACTTTCCAAGGCCCGCCTCATGGTATCCAAGTTGAAAGAGATAAGTTGAACAAGTACGGTCGTCCTTTATTGGGATGTACTATTAAACCAAAATTGGGATTATCCGCAAAAAATTATGGTAGAGCGTGTTATGAGTGTCTACGTGGTGGACTTGATTTTACCAAAGATGATGAAAACGTAAACTCACAACCATTTATGCGCTGGAGAGACCGTTTTGTCTTTTGTGCCGAAGCTATTTATAAATCACAGGCCGAAACCGGTGAAATCAAGGGGCATTACTTGAATGCGACTGCGGGTACATGTGAAGAAATGATTAAGAGAGCTGTATTTGCAAGAGAATTAGGGGTTCCTATTGTAATGCATGACTACTTAACTGGGGGATTCACCGCAAATACTACTTTGGCTCATTATTGCCGCGACAATGGCCTACTTCTTCACATTCACCGTGCAATGCATGCAGTTATTGATAGACAGAAAAATCATGGTATGCATTTCCGTGTATTAGCTAAAGCATTGCGTATGTCTGGGGGAGATCATATCCACTCCGGTACAGTAGTAGGTAAGTTAGAAGGGGAACGCGAAATGACTTTAGGTTTTGTTGATTTATTGCGCGATGATTTTATTGAAAAAGATCGTGCTCGCGGTATCTTTTTCACTCAGGACTGGGTATCCATGCCAGGTGTTATACCGGTAGCTTCAGGTGGTATTCATGTTTGGCATATGCCAGCTCTGACCGAAATCTTTGGGGACGATTCTGTATTACAATTTGGTGGAGGAACTTTAGGACATCCTTGGGGAAATGCACCTGGTGCAGCAGCTAATCGAGTGGCTTTAGAAGCCTGTGTACAAGCTCGTAACGAAGGGCGCGATCTTGCTCGCGAAGGTAATGAAATTATCCGAGCAGCTTGCAAATGGAGTCCTGAACTAGCCGCAGCTTGTGAAGTATGGAAGGCGATCAAATTCGAGTTCGAGCCGGTAGATACTATTGATTAACTAGATAAAACTAAAGATAAAGAAGGTATAAATAAAAAAGAAACGAAATAAAAAGAGAAAAAAATCAGTTATGAAATGCAGTAATTCTTCTTTATTCTTCTAATTGATTGCAATTAAACTCGGCTCAATCTTTTTTAGAAAAAAAAGATTGAGCCGAATAAAAATAGATCATGATATGATCATGAGACTTGACAAATTGAGATTCGTCTATTCTATATATCTAGAATATATATATTAAGGTATAATACAATAAAGAAATACAAATAAAATAATAAAATAATAAAATATAGTATTATCATATGATAATGATAATGGAATCAAATACGCAGTATTTACAGAAAAAAGTCTTCGTTTATTGGGAAAGAATCAATATACTTTTAATGTCGAATCGGGATTCACTAAGACAGAAATAAAGCATTGGGTCGAACTCTTCTTTGGTGTTAAGGTGGTAGCTGTGAATAGCCATCGACTACCTGGAAAAGGTAGAAGAATAGGACCTATTCTGGGCCATACAATGCATTACAGACGTATGATCATTACCCTTCAACCGGGTTATTCTATTCCACTTCTAGATAGAGAAAAAAACTAAAGGAGAATGAATGAAAAAAGACATAGTTTGGAAGTTAGACCTTTTTATAGGACTCTCTTTCAATTTCAAAAAAGAGGACGTTTGAAACTTTTAACAGGCGTAATCGTGAGTCAACAAGTGACTCGAACTGTGTGTAAAAAAAGAAGCATTTTTTTTTTTTCAAAATGCTAGAACTAGATAAGGAAGTTTTCTATAACCTTGAGAAAAAGGATAAAAAGGTAGTTTTTTTTTAGTTTATGACTCCGATCAAGAGCGAGAAATCCTTGATTTGGGATTGGACATAGAACCTGGACCCATCGTAGAGACGTTTAGTTCAAAAGAAAGGATCGTATCCTGATGGTAAGAATTATACTTTCGTGGAAATACAGCGCTATAGACTTCAATGCGGTAGAGTAGACGTTTTGTTTCTAATTTTTCTGGACCAAACCTCCGCTCCGACCCAACGATACAATGAATTTTTTCTGTTCATATTCATAAATAAAAAAGATTCGGAATCGCAATGCTACTATATGCGTCCAGAGGAGTATTTGGAATAATATTCTTCTATAATCCATTATTGCGGGGGGTCTTACTAACAGGGCTTCGCTGCACGGGACAGGTCTTCGTCGAAAAGCTAACTCCACCCGGCATTTTCATACCCTTTCTTTGGGTGGTATATCGCCTTTTAAAGTCTAAGAGGGTAGTAGGGGATCTATAGTAGGTAAGATAATTTGCCCTTTGATTTTGATTGAATATACTATTTTTCCGCCTTTACCACGCATTATTGTATGCGCTTCTAGAGAAGTATGTATGCAGGAAGTAAATTCTAACCGCTTTCTTTTGAATCCAATTTCAAATTAGATTAGAAAGATAGAAAGGCCATGAGGATGGGAAAATCAAAATAAAATCTTTTTAATTAGTTCTCCTTTTTTGGAATTTTCTTATTATCCTTTCATTTTTTTTACAGAATATTTTTCAAACTAAAAATAAAAAATACAATACAATAGTCAATATTCCTTATAATAGATATACTTAATTATATCATAAGAATCTTAAGATATTTTTCGACTAGATAGAAATAGTAAATTTGAATTGAGACACCTATTCCATGACGGATTTAAACTTACCTTCTATTTTCGTGCCTTTAGTAGGCTTAGTATTTCCGGCAATTGCAATGACTTCTTTATTTCTTTATGTGCAAAAAAATAAGATTGTCTAGTATTTTTTAGTGTAAGTAATATAATATGGTAGGGTATGTGGCTTTTTCTACACACACTTTCTACACACAAATGAAAAACGGTTATGGATGCGGATATAGGCTACGAGCATAAATGCATGAATATGCAGAGCCAGGTATAGCGAGTTTTATTTTATTTATTTTAATTGAATCAACGAATATTTTTTGAATAGAAAGTCAATGTATCTAACCTATTATTTCACAGGAGTACTAGTTGCTGAAGGCGATTTCAGAATCAAAAAAAGTAAAGTCAAAATTATTTAGCTTATTCTCTCAATTTCAATCGACCGCTGCTGGATTTAGTATATCTAATATGAATTGGCGATCAGAACACATATGGGTAGAACTTCTAAAAGGTTCTCGAAAAAGGGGTAATTTTTTCTGGGCCTGTATTCTTTTTCTAGGTTCACTAGGATTCTTATCGGTTGGGATTTCCTAGTTATCTTGGTAAGAATATTATATCTATACTTCCATCTCAAGAAATTCTTTTTTTTCCGCAGGGGGTCGTGATGTCTTTCTACGGAATCGCAGGCCTATTCATTAGCTCCTACTTGTGGTGTACTATTTTGTGGAATGTAGGTAGTGGTTATGACCGATTCGATAGAAAAGAGGGAATAGTGTGCATTTTTCGTTGGGGATTCCCTGGAATAAAACGTCGCGTCTTCCTTCGATTCCTTATGCGGGATATCCAATCAATTAGAATTCAGGTTAAAGAGGGTCTTTATCCTCGTCGTATTCTTTATATGGAAATCCGGGGCCAGGGGATCATTCCCTTGACTCGTACTGATGATAAATTTTTTACTCCACGAGAAATTGAACAAAAAGCTGCCGAATTGGCCTATTTCTTGCGCGTACCAATTGAAGTATTTTGAGGTATCTTTTTTGAACTGAGTTGAATGAAGAAAAGAAGAATTGGAAGAAGAAAAGTTTTCTCAACACAGGGAGGAAGTCCCTTCTAAATTGGATTTGTTATTGTAAGGGGATTTTTAAGTATTTATCTAAAGGAAGGAACAAACGAGGATAAGAGAAATTTGCTTTTAATTTTTTTTTATCCAAGTTAGATATATCGCATACTATTCTTCCTTTTTCATCCGAAAGGGCTTTTTTTTTATTCTATTTCACTATTTCATTCCATCTAGATCTAAGAAAGAACCCAATGCACTGAAATTCCACTAATAACTAATATACAAAAAAGAAGAATAGATACAGGGTATCAAACCTATAGAGTTTTTGCTTCAAAGAAATAGAAATATCATGAAATAGAAATATCATCATATAGAGTCAGGGAATGGAATAGAGTCAGCGAATGAAGCATATTCATTAACAACTCCATTTACAGATCAAAAATGAAAAAAAAGAAAGCATTGCCTTCTTTACTATATCTTGTATTTATCGTACTTTTGCCTTGGGGGGTCTCTTCCTCATTTAACAAATGTCTGGAACTTTGGATTAAGAATTGGTGGAATACCAGGCAATCCGAAACTCTCTTAACTGATATTCAAGAGAAAAGGATTCTAGAAAGATTCATAGAATTAGAAGAACTTTCTCTCTTGGACGAGATGATAAAAGGGAAACTAAAGACACATGTACAAAAACCTCCTACAGGAATACACAAGGAAATAATACAATGGGTCAAAATAAATAATGAGGATCATCTCCATACCATTTTGCATTTCTCGACAAATATAATCTGTTTGGCTATTCTAAGTGGTTCTTTTTTTCTGGGTAAAGAGGAACTTGTCATTTTGAATTCTTGGGTTCAGGAATTCTTCTATAATTTAAATGACTCAATAAAAGCTTTTTTTATTCTTTTAGTTACTGATTTTTTTGTTGGATTTCACTCCACCCGTGGTTGGGAACTAGTAATTCGTTGGGTCTACAACGATTTTGGATGGGCTCCTAACGAGCTTATTTTCACTATTTTTGTTTGTAGTTTTCCAGTAATTCTAGATACATGTTTGAAATTTTGGGTCTTTTTTTGTTTAAATCGTCTATCTCCTTCGCTTGTAGTCATTTATCATTCAATTAGTGAAGCATAAATTCATTTGATCTCCCGATATTAATATTAATCAAATTAGCAAGCATCTTTTTTTAGAAAGAAAGCCCTTTTCCATTTTAGCAAAATTCTTTCTATTTATACCTACTTTAAGGTATTCATCATTGCAGTACAACTGTTGCAGTAGAATGACAACAGATTCGTGTATAGGGAACTAGATTAGCTTAGCTACCTATCTAATTTATTGTAGAAATTCTGGGATCTGCGATTGGACATGGAAAATAGAAATACTTTTTCTTGGGTAAAGGAACAGATAACTCGATCGATTTCTGTATCGATCATGATATACGTAATAACTCGGACATCTATTTCAAATGCATATCCCATTTTTGCGCAGCAGGGTTATGAAAACCCACGAGAAGCAACTGGACGAATTGTATGTGCCAATTGCCATTTAGCTAGCAAGCCCGTCGATATTGAAGTTCCCCAAGCTGTGCTTCCCGATACTGTATTTGAAGCAGTTCTTCGAATTCCTTATGATATGCAATTGAAACAAGTTCTTGCTAATGGAAAAAAGGGAGGGTTGAATGTAGGTGCTGTTCTTATTTTGCCCGAGGGATTCGAATTAGCGCCGCCCGATCGTATTTCCCCTGAGTTAAAAGAAAAGATAGGAAATCTTGCTTTTCAGAGTTATCGTCCCGATAAAAAAAACATTCTTGTGATAGGCCCTGTTCCCGGTAAGAAATATAGTGAAATTGTCTTTCCCATTCTTTCCCCTGATCCTGCTACGAAGAAAGATGCTCATTTCTTAAAATATCCCATATATGTAGGGGGAAACCGAGGAAGAGGACAGATCTATCCTGATGGTAGCAAGAGTAACAATACAGTCTATAATGCTACGTCAACAGGTATAGTAAGAAAAATACTACGTAAAGAAAAGGGGGGGTATGAAATATCCATAGTTGATGCATCAGATGGACGCCAAGTGATTGATATTATACCTCCCGGACCAGAACTTCTTGTTTCAGAGGGGGAATCCATCAAGCTTGATCAACCATTAACAAGCAATCCTAATGTGGGAGGTTTTGGTCAGGGGGACGCAGAAATCGTGCTTCAGGATCCATTACGTGTCCAAGGCCTTTTGTTCTTCTTCGCATCCGTTATTTTGGCACAAGTTTTTTTGGTTCTCAAAAAGAAACAGTTTGAAAAGGTTCAATTGTACGAAATGAATTTCTAGGTCCCGGGATTTCTTACCATCAAGTTGGTAAAAAGCCTCGATTTATTGGCAATTGCTAGAATTATCTATGATCTATTTTGGAAATCCTTTTTTTGTTTAGACTGCTTTTTGTTTATGAGATGTCTGGAATTCCTTATTTATATCCCATGCAAAAGAAGAGAATCCAAGGCAAAGGCGAGAACAATCAAATTAAAATTTCTTCTTTTTCGGAGGGATTGCAGGTCTTCTTAATCGTCTATTCGGCACAAGAAAAAGCCTTTTTCTTGTGCCGATTCTTCTTGTATCAAAATAAGAATCCTTTTTCTTCCTAATTCGTCAAAGATTACTATTTCTTCTTTATTCGGGTCTGTCTCTTGGACCTCTTTTTCTTTTGCTTAGGTTTAGCCGAGGTAGTGGACAAACAGAGGGGAAGAAAATATGGCGGGGGAAAAATTTCTTGTGATTGTGAGCAAATTGCTTGGCTTGTTTAATTAAGTTCAACTTCAAATTTACAGAAATTTTGCAAAAAAAAAGTAAACTCTTCCATTGAAGGTTTTTTTATTTTTAGGCTAGTTGAATAGTTTTGATTAAGGTTTTATTAGTTTATTACTCGAAACTAAATCAAGGATTTTCAGGATACTTCCTTCGTGGAATAAGATATTGGATCCTCGAGTGATCTCTTTTTCTTGTTGCTTCATAAGAGTGAATCGAATAGATTCAATTCGCGTTATAAGAGTAAAATAAAAATTCCGCGGGTCCTTTCCGCTCTAATCAGATAAAGGGGGGTAAGGACCCGCTAAGCTCCTACTTTTTCATGTTTACAATCTGGTCCCTCCGATTACTATAGAGATGAACCCAATCCAGAATATGAACCATAAAAGAAAACACCTACTAAACCAATCACAGCAATACCAGCTACAGTACCTATCAGCCAAAGAGGAATTCTTCCAGTAGTATCGGCCATTTCCCCTACTTTCCTCCACATTTTATCAATTGGTCATGCTAGAGACAAAAACAGTCATGGGTAGTTATAAGGATGGTATCCTTCCAAATGGGATAAGAGAATTCTTATTAGTCTCTTTCTTTCTCTCAATTGAAGAAGTAATTGGAAAATAAAACAGCAAGTACAAAAATGAGTAATAAACCCCAGTATAGACTGGTACGATTCAATTCAACATTTTGTTCATTCGGGTTTGATTGTGTCATAGTTCTATAGTTGGAATTTGTTTTATCGTTGGATGAACTGCATTGCTGATATTGATCCCAAGAAAAAAACAGTAGGTACAGCTAGTCCGTGAATAGCCAGCCATCGCACTGTAAAAATAGGATAGGTTCGATCTATGGTCATTGAGGGCCTCCTAAAAGGATCTACTAAATTCATCGAGTTGTTCTAAAGAATCAAAACGGTCGGTTATTAACGGAATTCCTTGTCGGCTTTCCGTGAAATACTCGTTTGGCCTAGGACTTCCAAACACGTCATAAGCTAAACCCGTACTGACAAATAACCAACCCGCAATGAATAGGGAAGGTATAGTAATGCTATGAATAACCCAGTATCGAATACTGGTAATAATATCAGCAAAAGAACGTTCTCCCGTGCTTCCAGACATGCTGAACTCCCAAAATTTTTGTACATTCAAAAAAGGAATTGATTCCGTAAAAGATGGGATCGACCAGTAAATAGAAAATTACTGATATTTCATCCTTGTGAGATTGTCAATTTTGTACCAAAGGTGTATTTTGAGTATACCGAATTAGTATAGCTATCCTTCCTATGGCACAGCAATCTGGTTTTGCCTGGTTCCGAAACATAATTACTTTTTTATTTTTTTTTTGTCTATAGGTAAGCTATATGTTATTCAAGGCATCAATAGAAAACCCCATTTTTGTAGGTTCTACTTACTTTTCATTGGCTTCGGAATAATAGAGTAATTCGGAATAGCAGCCAAAATCTTGGGAAAATCTAAGTTAATGATCAATAGGTTTGGATAAATAATTTAGGAAGGATATTCTCATACTGACACAATACAAGGACAAGTATATGTGAAATCTATCCTTTCATAATTCGTAATTCATCCTTGTATTGTTTGTTGGATTAGGTCTAACTTTCTTGACCAAACTGCGAGCGCGGAACTTTACGAGATGAAATAGGGAAAGACAGAAGATAGAATAGAACTTAAAAGGATAATTGAAGTGACTCGTCTTCGAATCTACTTTGGTTGGAGTTCGAAAAAGGAATAAAAATAAAGTAAATTCAAGGAAGAGCTTTCTTTTTTTTTTTTTTTTAACAGCCCCTTGGCAGGTCGTGGAATGCTTTTGTTCTCCTCTTATTCCATATGGAATACAATCAGTTAAAATAAGAAGGAATAGGGGAATATTCGATCGTTCACTCCAAAAAGAGGGTCCTATTGAAAAAGAAATTATCCAAAATAGAAAGAAGTTTTTTTTTTCAAATTCAATTGTTTATTTATCTCTTATTCAAAAATTTCCCTGAAAATTTTTTCATTCAATGGGGTTAGATGATCTAGTTCTTAATATTATTACCTTTACTCAATTGACAAATTCCACAACAAATCTCTTGATTCGGAATTAGGGACTCATGTATCATCTGATGAATCCACTTTCTTTTACACTTCTGTATCTTACTCTATCTTGTTTTTTAGTATTATCTAAAATAACTGATGAATTATGAATTTTCCATAACTTAGGTAAATGCTTTACCAACATATGTAGTGTAGTAAAAAAAAATAAATGGAATTTAACTCTTTCATGCTTACTTTAACTAGTTATTTTGGTTTTCTACTGGCTGCTTAAACTATAACCCCAGCTCTATTTATTGCTTGAACAAGATACGCCTTATTTGAATTGACTGAATAATTATAATTCAGAAAAGAAAAATCTTTCTTTGGGATTCCTGGCATTCTACGACTCTTTTCCAGACTAATTAGGAATTCTTTTCTTGGTCATTGAGATTCGTGGATAATTTAGAGTACTATTTAGGGATAGATCGTACCTCTTTTTTTTATCCCCTCGAACAAATCGAAATGATTGAAGTTTTTCTATTTGAATCGTCTTAGGCCTAATTCCTATTACTTTAGCGGGATTATTCGTGACTTGCGTATTTGCAATACAGGCGTGGGGATCAGTTGGATCTTTGATTGAGTCATTTTTTTTTTTTGATTGACCTCCTCCAGACCAGAGAGGAGGTCAATTGAAATTGGAGTTACAATTCAATTTTGTTAAGTTATTTTACTCTGCTTCCGACATAAAATAGATGGAATCACGCTCTGTAGGATTTGAACCTACGACATCGGGTTTTGGAGACCCGCGTCTACCGAACTGAACAAAGAGCGCTTTCATTCATTCAAAAAGAAAATCTTTTTTCTATTCCTAATGTATCTCACGTACGTATAGTCTCCACAAATTCAAGTTATACCCACTTTACTTTAATTGATCTCGTCGCTACTGCCTATAAAGAAGAAAGAAGTAATAGGTAGGGATGACAGGATTTGAACCTGTGACATTTTGTACCCAAAACAAACGCGCTACCAAGCTGCGCTACATCCCTTTTCCAAATTAAATTGTTGTACAATGCCATTGTACACAATTCCTGTCTTCTTTTCCACATCATAATTTTCTTCTTCTTTCTTTCTCTATCTATATATAGAACCCTCGTGTCATTTCTTCTTTTTGGTCTCATATAATTAAGGAATTATATACATATAAAATCCAATATATTTCGCCTATAAAAGAAGGATTACTTTTCCTTGGTAATATATAGGAAGAAGGGGTCATCTTTTTCTTTTTTAGGGATAGGAAAATTTCGTCGATATGGTTCATTTTATATATAGCATAACAATCTTGGGCAAGAGTTTTATGATCATATATGTATTCCAACAAGGAAGGAGGATTTTCAATGCGGGATATAAAAACATATCTCTCTGTAGCACCCGTGCTAAGTACTCTATGGTTTGGTGCTTTAGCAGGTTTATTGATAGAAATTAATCGTTTATTCCCAGATGCTTTGTCATTCCTTTTTTTTAATTCTAGTTATTGCTATGGGAGGGATAGATTTCTTCGTGATATGACAAAATTTGATCCTTTTCAATCTTTTTTTAGTATCGGAAGGAAAAAGAAAGAAAAGATGGATTGGGTTGAACCTCAGAGTCATTAAAAAATCTCTGGTAAACCCCATTTTTGAAAATAGAAATTCAATTTAAAGGGGTACCCAAGCTAAATAAGGCCTCAGAAATCAGAGCATAGAAAAGGCGGGGCTGGCTAATTAAATGAAAGGATGTCGAACCAAAATCTTTGCTAATTCGACAAGGATTGTATTCTTTAATTATTTCTCTATTTTTTATTACTTAATTAAAGATAAAAAAAAATTATTCTAATGAATTTTATTCTTCTTCTTCGGATTCAAAATAGAAGAATAAAAGAATAAGTAGAAGAATTAAGTAAGTCAATCCAAAAAGAAAGGAGGTTCATGGCCAAGGGAAAAGATGTTAGAATCAGAGTTATTTTGGAATGCATCAGTTGTGTTCGAAAAGGTGCCAATGAGGAATCGACGGGGATTTCTAGATATAGTACTCAAAAGAATCGCCACAATACACCCGGACAATTAGAATTCAAAAAATTTTGTCGTTAGTGTCGCAAGCATACGACTCATCACGAAATAAAGAAATAGGAACATCGTGTGTTTGATCTTTCCAAACAACAGAAAGAGTAAGAACTTCATATTTAATATATAAAGAAAACATAGTATAGAATACAAAATACAAATCAACTCATCTGATTTCCGGTAGATATTATTTCATATGTATAGAGGGTATTCATATACTATAATATGAATCAAATAAGATATGGATCAAAGAAAAACTACTTCTTCTGGATCCTAAATTAATAAAATAAAAGAAGTGAATTTTCAAATTTTCAAATTTTAAATAAAGGAATAAATCATGTATACATCTAAACAACCTTTTCTTAATCTAAGCAACCCTTTAGTAAATCCAAGCAAACTTTAATAAATCCAAGCAACCCTTTCGTAAATCCAAGCAAACTTTTCGTAAATTCAAGCAACCTTTTCGTAAATCTAAACAACCTTTTCGTAGGCGTCCCCGGATTGGCCCGGGAGATCGAATTGATTATAGAAACATGAGTTTAATTAATAGATTTATTAGTGAACAAGGAAAAATATTATCGAGACGAATAAATAGATTAACCTTGAAACAACAACGATTAATTACTCTTGCTATAAAAACAGGCTCGTATTTTATCTTTCTTACCGTTTCGTAACTATGAGAACGAAAAGCAATTTCAAGCCCAGTCAATTTCAATAATTACAGGTTCTAGACCCAGAAAAAATACCAGAAAAAATAGACATATTCCTCAATTAACGCAAAAGTACAATTCCAATCGAAACTTAAGAAACAACAACCAAAATTTAAGAAACAACAACCGGAACTTAAGTTCCGATTGTTGATGTTTTATTCGAATTCGAAAGGGCCAGACCTATATATATTATAAAGAAAGTAATCCAGCTCGTTGATTCCTACCACTTAATCTTAATTTATTGTATCTTCCCGGAGTTCCCTCTCCGGGAATTCATCTTTTATTATTCCAGTATATTACTTTATTTATACCTTTAATTGATGATCTTTATTTTATTGGAAATCGTGTAAAGATTATTTGGATTTGATACAGCTACTTGTGCAAGCATTTTACGATTAAGAATCAATTTCTTCTTGTACAGGTTGTGTATTAATTTACTATAACTATCGAATACTTTATATACCCGCGTTGCTGCGTTTATCCGAGTGATCCACAAACGACGAAAATCCCTCTTTTGCCTACCTCTATCTCGATGAGAGGAAACAAAAGCTCTTTTTACCTGTTGGGTAATCATTCGATTAAGTCTTAAATGAGCCCCTCTAAAGTTTGAGGCAAATGAACGCATTTTTGTTCGTCGTCTCCGGGCTATATATCCTCGCGGAACTCTGGTCATTGAATCAAATTAACCTTAATGAATAACTAATGATTTCTCTTCTTTTAGCCACCCTTTTTCTCATTAATAACAAAACTAATTATTCCGATATATAAAATATTAATTCCAATGGCTTTTGCTATAGTAACCTTCCCAACCACGATTTTTTATTCCACTCCGTTCAGTTATTTCTATACGAAATAACAAATTCATTCTAATAATACTAAAAAAAATAGTGGGTTCCATCGTTTCTATGGTTCCCTTTTAAACGGTGAGGCCCTCTCTATACACCGGAGCCCTTTCTTTCATCAAAAGGTATTGCGAACTTGTATAGTCCACATTCTTTGGCTCTACCTATCCATTATAGAGTAAATAGCTCTTTTCACAATAAGAGTTATCCATACAGTGACGGTATTTAATTATGAAAGTTGGCTAAGTAGCTGACCCTGTTAGTCCGTTCTTTTAAGATAAAGGAGCATAAGCCTTTTTCTTTTTATTACTATTTCCTCCGCTTAATGGATAACCATTTGCTACCAATGGGAGAATTGCTTCTTATTTCCAATTTAGATAATTGGATTTGCACCAAAGGAAACCATAAATTCCATATACCATAGAAATCTAGGATAGAGAAGCTATATCCTATTCATTGGTACTAATCATGGATACTTCAATTTTTTTTATATTTGTTTGAAGTCATGATCTGAACGAGTCGCACATACACCCTAGCACATGTTCCTCGACGCTGAGGGCATCCTTTAAGCGCGGCCGTTTTTCGAGCATTTCGTATTGGCTGTCTTGCGTTTCTAATAAGTTGTTTAACCGTCGGCATGTTGTATGTATATAGAAAAAAATGGATTGGTTTAGATCCATCTTAACCTGATGATTGCTCATCATGAAGTCTTTCTATTTTCTATTAAATCGAGGAAAACACGAATTTAGCTGTGAAATAACTTTACAAGAAATCCGGACACTACCAATCCTTAAACATTTCTGGAAACCACACTGGATCAGTATCGCAGTGCTTGTCAATCATTTCATCCCCTACAATATCGACAAGTCCATAAGCTTTGGCTTCGTCTGCTGACATAAAAACATCCCTTTCCATGTCTTCGGATACAACCCAAAAAGGCTTGCCTGTTCTTACTGCATAAACCCTTGTGATCATTTCGCGAACTTTGTGTAACTCTTCTACTTCTAGTAAAAATTCTGGTGTCCTTGCCCGATAATAAGCACTAGCAGGTTGGTGAAGCATAATCCTCGCGTGAGGGAATGCTATACGCTTGGTGGGTTCTCCTCCAAGCAGAATGAAGGACGCCATGGAGGCGGCTATTCCGAGGCATATTGTATATATATCTGGTGTCACCGTTTGCATCGTATCAAAAATAGCCATTCCTGAGATTAGCCACCCGCCTGGGGAGTTTATAAACAAAAAAATATCACTAATTCCATCTTCTATACTCAGATATACCATGAGACCTGTAATATGATTCGTGATCTCGCAACGAATCTCTTGACCTAAAAAAAGTGTCCTTTCTCGATACATAACATTGTATAAGTCAACCCAAGTCGCTTCTTCATCTCCAGGAATCCGGTAAGGTACTTTTGGAACACCAATGGGCATATTAGATTAATATTATTAAATTTAAGTAAGAAAACCACACTTTAATATGGAAACGTAAGAATGGAACAGAAAGAAAGAATCCGCAGTTTATTGTCTTAATTTTTATTCTTATTCTATATGAATATTATAGATTCTATTAATACGTAGATTGAAAGGTTATACATATAAGGAATGTAAGACAGATTGAATAAAGAAAAGGGAATGGGTGATTTGAATGCTAAACACTATTCTTCGTTTTTTCCAAATTGGCCAAGTTACCCATTGCATATTGGCACTTATCGAGTATAGAATAGATCTGCTTCTCTTTCTTCTTATGAACAGAATTGGCTTCTTATTTTTAATGGAATGAAATAAATATTCGCGCTTTCTGACACAGAATCCCCTAGAAGGGTTAGGTACATAGGATATGGATAGTCTTTTTCAATGCGATAAAATAAAGCGACATCGTGTCTATTTTTCTTTGCTAAAGGGGTATTTCCATGGGTTTGCCTTGGTATCGTGTTCATACTGTCGTATTGAATGATCCGGGTCGATTGCTTGCGGTGCATATAATGCACACAGCTCTAGTTTCTGGTTGGGCTGGCTCAATGGCTTTATACGAATTAGCAGTTTTTGATCCCTCTGATCCTGTTCTGGATCCAATGTGGAGACAAGGTATGTTCGTAATTCCCTTCATGACTCGTTTAGGAATAACGGATTCGTGGGGTGGTTGGAGTATTTCAGGAGGAACTGTAACAAATCCGGGTATTTGGAGTTATGAAGGTGTGGCAGGTACGCATATTGTGTTTTCTGGCTTGTGTTTCTTGGCAGCGATCTGGCATTGGGTATATTGGGACCTAGAAATATTCTCTGATGAGCGGACGGGAAAACCCTCTTTGGATTTGCCCAAGATCTTTGGAATTCATTTATTTCTTGCAGGGGTGGCTTGCTTTGGCTTTGGGGCATTTCATGTAACGGGTTTGTATGGTCCTGGGATATGGGTATCCGATCCTTATGGACTAACTGGAAAAGTACAAGCTGTAAATCCAGCGTGGGGTGCACCGATCCTTATGGACTAACTGGAAAAGTACAAGCTGTAAATCCAGCGTGGGGTGCAGAAGGTTTTGATCCTTTTGTTCCGGGGGGAATAGCTTCTCATCATATTGCTGCGGGTACATTGGGTATATTAGCGGGCTTATTCCATCTTAGTGTCCGTCCGCCTCAACGTCTATATAAAGGATTACGTATGGGCAATATTGAAACTGTACTTTCCAGTAGTATCGCTGCTGTTTTTTTTGCAGCTTTCGTAGTTGCTGGAACTATGTGGTATGGGTCAGCAACGACCCCAATCGAATTATTTGGGCCTACTCGTTATCAGTGGGATCAGGGATACTTTCAGCAAGAAATATATCGAAGAGTTAGCAATGGTTTAGCCGAAAATCTTAGTTTATCAGAAGCTTGGTCTAAAATTCCCGAAAAATTAGCCTTTTATGATTATATTGGTAATAATCCGGCAAAAGGGGGATTATTCAGAGCAGGCTCAATGGACAATGGGGATGGAATAGCTGTTGGATGGTTAGGACATCCCGTCTTTAGAGATAAAGAAGGACGTGAGCTTTTTGTACGCCGTATGCCTACTTTTTTTGAAACATTTCCGGTTGTTTTGGTAGATGAGGAGGGAATTGTTAGAGCAGACGTTCCTTTTAGAAGAGCAGAATCCAAATATAGTGTTGAACAAGTAGGTGTAACGGTGGAGTTCTATGGTGGCGAACTTAATGGAGTAAGTTATTCTGATCCTGCTACTGTAAAAAAATATGCGAGGCGTTCTCAATTAGGGGAAATTTTTGAATTAGACCGGGCTACTTTGAAATCTGATGGTGTTTTTCGCAGCAGTCCAAGGGGTTGGTTCACTTTTGGTCATGCTACCTTTGCTTTGCTCTTCTTTTTCGGACACATTTGGCATGGCGCTAGAACATTGTTCCGAGATGTTTTTGCTGGTATTGATCCAGATTTGGATGCTCAAGTGGAATTTGGAACATTCCAAAAAGTGGGAGATCCAACTACAAGGAAACAGGCAGTTTGATACACATTGTTATAGTATCTTTCACCTCTCTTTTTTGATTTGACATGGGAAACATCTCCCATCCTTTCTTTGACTCTTTTTCTTTCTTTATATGGGAAATTATCCCAAATGACAAATGAATAGGTGTGGAAGTTATAATTGTAAATAAACCAGGATCGAATCTATGGAAGCATTGGTTTATACGTTCCTTTTAGTTTCGACTTTAGGGATAATTTTTTTCGCTATCTTCTTCCGAGAACCACCTAAGGTTCCACCAACTCCAACTAAAAGAATAAAATAATTTCATTTAAGTAAGAAGTCCCCCTATCTGGGAGACTTCTTACTTAAATTAGTCTCCGTGTTCTTCGAATGGATCTCTTAATTGTTGAGAGGGTTGCCCAAACGCGGTATATAAGGCATACCCAGTAAAGCTTACAAGTAAACCAGATATGGAGATGGCGACTAAAGTTGCTGTTTCCATTTTTATAGAATTTCAAGATTACAATGGATCTACGAAAAGATCGTGTATTTACAACTACAACGGAATAGTATACAAAGTCAACACCAATGATTAAATAGAATTTATGGCTACACAAACCGTTGAAGATAGTTCTAAACCTAGGCCAAAACGAACTGGTGCAGGTAGTTTACTGAAACCCTTGAATTCGGAATATGGGAAAGTCGCCCCGGGTTGGGGGACTACTCCTTTTATGGGGATCGCAATGGCTTTATTCGCTATATTCCTATCTATCATTTTAGAAATTTATAATTCTTCCGTTTTACTGGACGGAATTTTAACCAATTAGGTTTCTACTAACTAAAACTAGGAAGTCAGAGTTTTTCCATCCAAAAAAGCCTTTCTAGTTTAAGATCTACATTTCTAGATATTATGGTAGTTCGACCGCGGAATTTTTTTGTTTCGGTATCTCTGGAATATGAGTGTGTGACTTGTTAGAATTGATCCTATTGATAATACATAGAAAGGGCCTGTTATCTCTATCAAGATGATTCTAATTCGTCAGATATTATTTATTCTAGTATCTGGAACACGAAATAGATAGAGTGGATCAAAAAAAAATGGAACTATGATTCATACTCACTATTAAGACCTCGCAACCAGACTGAAAAATTCAAGTAGTTCTTAAATAAAAATAAAAAAGAAATTTTCTTCCTTCCAATTTTGTTTGCCCAAAAGACAACTTTTTTTCTCTCGATTTTGTCGAGTCATTACACTGATTCAATAAATGATTATCAAGCGGTTCTTATTCGAAGAACCCTTGCCTTTTGTTTAGCTTGAGACTAAATCATCGTGGCTCTAGTATGAATCTAAGGTTTTAATTGAACTGATTCATAGGATCTCAACAAGATAATTTCTATATTACGCATAAAAAAACAAATCCTTTATAGGGAAGAGAAAAGTCAAGAAGCCTCTAATGACCAACATAAGGGAAAGGAAGAAAGAAAGACGCGCCAACTTGAGATTTTTTGGCATTATCATCACAAAGAAGATATTCCGGATTTTTCTTATTTGATATCTTCAAGGCAAATCGACCCAATTCAGTGGCTGATGAAGTTTTGAACCTTTTTTCTAATATTCGTTGAAAATTTTTGTGTTTCTGCTTGAGCCGTACGAGATGAAATTTTCATATACGGCTCTTAGAGGGGGACTCGGGTTAGTTACCTATCTCAATAAAGTATATGATTGGTTTGAGGAACGTCTTGAGATTCAGGCAATTGCAGATGATATAACTAGTAAATATGTTCCTCCCCATGTCAACATATTTTATTGTTTAGGGGGAATTACACTTACTTGTTTTCTAGTACAAGTCGCTACCGGTTTTGCTATGACTTTTTACTACCGACCAACCGTTACAGAGGCTTTTTCCTCGGTTCAATACATAATGACCGAGGCCAACTTTGGTTGGTTAATCCGATCAGTTCATCGATGGTCAGCAAGTATGATGGTTTTAATGATGATCCTGCATGTATTTCGTGTGTATCTCACAGGGGGATTTAAAAAACCCCGCGAATTAACTTGGGTCACAGGTGTGGTTTTGGCTGTTTTGACTGCATCATTTGGTGTAACTGGTTATTCTTTGCCTTGGGATCAAATTGGCTATTGGGCAGTCAAAATTGTGACAGGTGTACCTGACGCCATTCCGGTAATAGGATCGCCTTTAGTGGAGTTATTACGCGGAAGTGCTAGTGTGGGCCAATCCACTTTGACTCGTTTTTATAGTTTACATACCTTTGTACTGCCTCTGCTTACTGCCGTATTTATGTTAATGCACTTTCCAATGATACGTAAGCAAGGTATTTCGGGTCCTTTATAGGGAAGGCATATCATAGAGAATTATAATTATCATATATCATATCGGGTAGGTTTTGGTATTTCATTGCTACAAGCATGGGTTATTGTAAAATAACACATGTCATTTGGATACTTCTCTTCAACTCCAAAGTATTTTTATACAATACAAATAGTTGAAGTTAATTTTACGAAAGAAAAAAGGCGGATTATGGGAGTGTGTGACTTGAATTATTGATTTGGCCATGCAGATAAAGAATTGGATCTGCCACATTAGAATTCACAACCAAAGGTGTCTCCGCATCCAATCAACATGTAAGTCCCCTACCTAGGAAGGATAGGCTGGTTCACTTGAGGAGAATATCTTCTATGATCATACCGCAACCATGTCATCCATGAACAGGCTCCGTAAGATCCCATAGAGTAGAAATGGAATAAGTCATGTGACATGATCCAGTTCTCTATTTATTACACTTACCTTTTTATTATAGTATGGAAATGCATTCATTTTCTTTGCATCGATTGTGATCCGCAATACTATCGGAGTAAAAGAAGGGATCTAAGGAAGAATGTAGGCTAAACTTTTTGATTTTTTATTAGTAACAAGTAAATATTTTGTTTGGAGGTAAGAAACTTGCGATATTGAGGGGATAAATACCAACTAATCAAGAGACATGAGACAATCCACAAAGCAATTGATCATGATCAAATTTGTAAGCCCACTTGGATATTGAGCATTTACCCATAAGAATAGGATTATTTTCAATGAGTAGTTGTAGGTGCAACTTCGGAAAAGAGAATCTGATAAAGCTTTTCTTGCCTAGAGTCATTGAGTCATTATAAACCTTAATTCTATTAAGGATCTTCCGCGGTCTTATTTCTTTCACTCTTGCTCGAGCCGGATGATGATAAATTCTCATGTCCGGTTCCTTTGGGGGATGGATCCTAAAGAGTTCACCTATCCCAATAACAAAGAAACCAGACTTAAATGATCCTGTATTAAGAGCTAAATTAGCTAAAGGGATGGGACATAATTATTACGGGGAACCCGCATGGCCCAACGATCTTTTATATATTTTTCCAGTAGTAATTCTAGGTACTATTGCATGTAATGTAGGTTTAGCGGTTCTCGAGCCATCAATGATTGGTGAACCGGCAGATCCGTTTGCAACTCCTCTGGAAATATTACCCGAGTGGTACTTCTTTCCCGTGTTTCAAATACTCCGTACGGTACCCAATAAGTTATTGGGCGTTCTTTTAATGGTTTCTGTGCCAACAGGCTTATTGACAGTACCTTTTCTAGAGAATGTCAATAAATTCCAAAATCCATTTCGCCGCCCAGTAGCTACGACCGTTTTTTTAATCGGTACTGTAGTAGCTCTTTGGTTAGGTATTGGAGCAACATTACCCATTGATAAATCATTAACTTTAGGTCTTTTTTAGATATTTTTTGATTCATTCAACCGTGAAGTACCATAGGTATCTAGGAAATAGTTACTTCCAAGTGAATCTTCCCTAGATACCTAAAATCCATTTTATTATGATCCATTTCGCGAAAATATAGATTGTACCAAAGATGCTAAATTGTTTTCTTTTTATTCTAACTCGAAAAAGAAGAAGAAAAAAAATTGCAATGGATTTAAAACGAGAGTTTATTCTTAAGTAAATCAATTGGGAGATGCTTCTCTAGAGTGTCCCATATATGTTTTCTATCTTCCATACGAAAACTGTCAATTCTCAGAAGATCTTCTTCAGTCTTACTCAAAAGGTCCAATAGTGTATGTATATTGGCCCTTTTTAGACAATTATACGTTCTAGAAGTCAATTCTAATTGATCAATAAAAATACAATTCAATGGAATTCCTTTTTTGTTTTTCTTTAGATTAGTTAATCTTTTTTGAAAAGTAAAAAGGGGTGGAGTAAACCTGTTTTTATTTTCTTCGAAACTAGCGCCCTCTTCCTCCGCGTGTAGAAAAGGAAGAAATAAATCAATCAAATTACGAGAAGCCTCATAAAGTGCTTCCTTAGGGGTTAAACTTCCATTAGTCCATATTTCTAGAAAAAGTATCTCGTGTTTTTCATTTCCATTCCCACAAGAAAAAATACTATAATTCACATTTCGAACAGGCATGGATACAGCATCTATAGGATAACTTCCATCTTGATAGTTCTTTCTGAGTTCTGTCTGATATCCACGATCTCTCTTGATCTGTAAATCAATACAGAAATCAATGGGCTCTGTCAAGTTAGCTATAGGTTGTGCCGTATCAACGATTTCTACGGAAGGCGGTAAGATGATATCTTGAGCAGTTATGTATCTAGGACCTTTGACGCAAATGGATGCGTCTCTAACTCCATAGAGATTACTTCTCAATACAATTTCTTTCAAATTTAGTAAAATTTCTTGTACGGATTCTTCAATACCTGCTATTGTAGAATACTCGTGCGGCACGCTCCCAAATTTTGCACGTGTGATACATGTTCCTTCTATTTCTCCAAGTAAAGCTCTTCGCAAGGCAATACCGACGGTGTCCGCTTGACCTTTTCTAAGCGGGGACAGAATGAAACGACCATAATAAAGGCGCTTACTATCTACTCTTGATTCAACACACTTCCACTGTAGTGTTTGAGTGGATCCTGCTACCTCCTCTCGAACCATAATAGACTAGTATTATTATTTTATCATTGAATCGTTTATTTCTCTTGAAATGAAAGTTGAAAGCGGGTTAATTCTTTTACAGACGTCTTTTTTTAGGCGGTCGACATCCATTATGCGGCATAGGTGTTACATCGCGTATACAACTTAATCGCACACCACTTTTAGCAATGGCTCGTAATGCGGCATCTCTTCCACTACCAGCGCCCTTTACCATAACTTCTGCTCGTTGCAAACCTACTGTACGAATAGCATCTACTGCTGTTCTTTGACCAGCATAGGGTGATGCTTTTCTTGAGCTTTTGAATCCACAAGTACCGGCCGAGGACCAAAAAACCACCCGACCTTGTGGGTCTGTAACAGTTATAATGGTATTGTTGAAACTAGCTTGAACATGAATAACCCCTTTTGTTATTCTACGTGCACTCTTCCGTAAACTAAAACGTGCATTCCTACGTAAACCAATACGCACTTTCTTACGTGAACCAATTTTTGGTATAGCTTTTGCCATATTTTATTATCTCATAAATATGAGTTAGAAATAAAAAAAAGAAAAAAAGATACAAAGATATCCGTTTCAGGGTAAAATAAACCCTTTACTTTAATTATTTTAAATGAAATTATTTTATTTGGAATTGGAACATTTCCGCGGGTACTTTTTTTTACTTTTTAGAAAGTAAAGTTCTTTTTCGAAAGATTACCCCTGTCTTTGTTTATGCTTCGGATTAGAGCAAATGACTCTAATTCGTCCACGCCTACGAATCAGTCGACATTTTGTACAAATTTTACGAACGGAAGCTCTTATTTTCATATTTCCGTATCCTTTTTTAAACTATGAATCTAATCTTTTGGAAAAAATAAGTCTCTTCGCTTGAATTTTAGAACTTAGAATTTATTACCCTAGAAAAAAAAAGAAAAACCTAATCCTTTGAATCTTTGGTATCCTTCAAATCTTCGCTATCCTTCAAATCTTCGCTATCCTTCGAGTCTTCGATACGCTTCGAATCCTTATGGGGAAGTCTATAAATTATACGTCCCTTGCTTGAATCATAACGACTTACTTCAATTTTGACCCTATCCCCCATCAGTATTCGTATAGAACTAGACCGTATCTTTCCTGAAATATAGCCTAGGATGATGGTGTCATTCTCTAGCCGAACGCGGAACATTCCATTGGGTAGGGCTTCCGTAACTAAACCTTCGAAAGTTACTTTTGCTTCTCTCGGGTTTTTTTTTTCTCTCCTATTTTTTTTTTCTGTCATATTTTTTTTCTCCTATTTTTCTATTTTTATTTTAAAAATAGGAAGGGCGAGATAGAATTCGAGCACTATAGGCGGGGCGATTACCATATATAACATAAGACTTCTCCCCCAATTCTGTTTAGTCGAGCTTCTCGATCTGTCATTATTCCTCGAGAAGTAGAAAGAATAGCAATTCCCATTCCACCCAAAACTTTAGGAATTCCTTGATAGTTGGTATAAATTCGTAAGCCGGGTCGGCTGATACGCTTTAAAAAGGTTCTTGTTCTATATATTCCTTTTATAGTCTTTCTCTTTTGATGTCGCAAAGTTGAAACCAAGAAATATCTGTTACGTTCCTGATGTTTCCGAACACTTTCAATAAAACCCTCTCGTAGAAGTATTTTAACAATGTTTTCGGTAATATTTGTAGATACTACTCGAACTGTTCCTTTTTTATTCATGTCCGCATTTCTTATAGAGGTTAGTAAATCAGCAATAGTGTCCTTGCCCATAAGACTCTAATTCTAGGTTCCTCCTAATTTTTCTATAATCAACATGTTTTCTTTTTTTTTTTTTCATTTTGGATTTTAAAACATATACGTAAAACACAATCTACTAAATTAATTCTTTGGTCTCAATTTCGCCTACTAGTATTTATAATACTTCAGGAGCTAATGAAACTATTTTGGTAAAATTCAATTCTCTCAATTCCTCGGCAATCGCGCCAAAAACTCGAGTTCCTTTTGGATTGCCTTTTTGATCAATTATAACCGCAGCATTGTCATCATAGCGGATTATTATACCGTCTTCGCATTTGAACTCTTTACATGTACGTACAATTACAGCTCGAATTACTTCGGATCTTTCTAGAGGCATTTGGGGCAATGCGTCTTTGATTACAGCAACAATAACATCACCAATACGAGCATATCGCTGATTACCAGCAGCTCCTATGACTCGAATACACATCAATTTTCGAGCTCCACTATTATCTGCTACATTTAAAAGGGTCTGAGGTTGAATCATATTATTTTGATTTCAATTTGTTATTTCAATGCAAAAGGATGAAAGAAATATTGTCTTTCCAGAAAGAAAAACCGAGCATTTTTTTTTATCTTCCATACCCCTTTTAGGGTTCTATATCTCTAATCGAATAAATTGACTTCGTATGGGCATTTTACTGGCAGCTATGGAGATAGCTGCTCTAGCTACAGTTTCAGATACTCCCCCCATTTCATAAAGTATACGACCAGGTTTAACAACGGATACCCAATATTCGGGGGACCCCTTTCCCGAGCCCATACGTGTTTCCGTGGGTCTTAGTGTAACCGGTTTGTCGGGAAATATACGTACCCATATTTTTCCACCACGACGTGCATATCGTGTTATTGCTCTTCGTCCTGCTTCTATCTGTCTCGCCGTGATCCAAGCGGGTTCAAGTGCTTGAAGAGCATATCTACCAAAACAAATACGATTGCCTCGGCAGGATTTTCCTTTCATTCTTCCTCTATGTTGTTTGCGAAATCTGGTTCTTTTGGGGTTATAGTCGATGGTTCTCTTTCTTAGTTCCATCTCTACTGCAAAACTGGACATGAGAGTTTCTTCTCATCCAGCTCCTCGCGAATGGAATCAGAAAGCATGTAAATTTCTCTAATTCATAATATTCCAAAATATTACGGTACGGATAGATACACATTAATAGATAATAGAAAAAGTTCGGTTTTTTTTATATTGAATTTGTTAAAACAGAAAAATATAATATATAGTCAAAAAAGAAGATCTAGAATATATCCAGATGGTGTGTATATTTATCTAAATTCTATATTTATAGATAATGTAATCCTTCTTAAAAAAATCCTTATTTTTACTCTTATTGAATCGCGGTAAAGTATTCTAATTCAATAAGAATTTCGCGGGCGAATATTTACTCTTTCCTGTCTTATTTGTTAATTTATAAACTTACCAAATAAGACAATTTTTTTGGTTTGTTCCGCCATCCCACCCAATGAAGTGTTAGGATTCTTTTCAATAAAATCCTATGGAATCATAGGTTCTGTCGTTCCCACTGCTTCTCCTTGAATGGTTAGGTCTGAATCCCGCAACGGAGCTTCCAAAAAATTTCTTTCCGAGTTAATTTTCTCAGTTTTATTAACCCGGGCGGCTCTTTATTATTGCTTTAAATTTGTAGTTCTTGTTTCAAGTTACAATTTTTAATTCTCTATTATTTTTATTATATTGATGCTTTATCACATTGCCTTTTATGATGTAATTCATAGACCATACATAGTGGAATCCTATATCTTATTTATTTCCTCTTCCTTCTTTCTATCATCCCTCCCTTTATCCACATCCCTTTAGTTTTGCTTCACAACCTAGAATCCCTTTTCTTTTTTAGAGAAAAAATTGCAGTTGCTACAACTATATGACACATCTACTCATTTATGTTATGATAGAGGTATTTATTCATATAGTGACTGTTTCTTAGTTAGGATCTCGACAATACGAAGCAATAGGTTGGTTATTAGTTAATTTTCTATAATTACTAAGTTTTTTTCTTAAAAAAAAGAAAAAAATAACGAGTCACACACTAAGCATAGCAATTATATTAAATGATTTATCAATTTTCATTAAATCTTATAGAAAGAGGTATAATTTCTTCTTTTGCAGGGATTTCAGGAAAAAAGTCTCTTGTCATTTTTTATTCTATCAATGGACAGAATCCGAAGACAAGATTACTTATTCTTCGTCTACGAATATCCAAATTTTTACACCTAATACTCCATAGATAGTCCGAATTGGATAGCAGCAATAATCAATTTTAGCGCGAATTGTTTGGAGGGGAAGTCTACCCTTTTTAATAGATTCGGCGCGTGCAATTTCTTTTCCTCCGAGACGACCCGCAATTTTTACTTTTACTCCCCTTATATCTGCTTTTTTAGTTAATTCAATGGCTTTTTTCATTGCCTTTCGGAATGAAACTCTATTTTTTAATTGGAAAGCTATATATTCTGCAAGAATGTTAGGCTGTCTATAAGGTTCTTTAACTTTTTCGATAGAAATATTAAATCTCTGGTTTACAGAGTTAATTTCCTTTTGTAGATCTTTCTCTAATTCTTCGATTGCTCCTTTTTTCTTTAATAAATTTGGGAATCCAATATGGATTATGACGTGGATCGTATCGATTTCTTTTTGGATTTCTATATGTGTAATTACTTCGGAACTTGAACCTGAGTCCATTTTTCTATTATGTGTAATTACTTCGGAACTTGAGTCTGATTCTATTTTTCTATTCGAGCCCTTTTTCCTATTCTTTTGTATATAGTTCTTGATACAATCCCTTATTTTTTTATCTTCCTGTAGACCTTCAGAATAATTTTTTGGTTGTGCGAACCAAAAGGAATGGTGTTTTTGGGTTGTACCAAGTCTGAAACCGAGTGGATTTATTTTTTGTCCCATATTTTTCTATTCTATATTTTTTTTACTGGGAATCGAAATCTTAGATGGATCTAAAGGTTATTTAGATTTCTTTACTATATTTAGTACAATTGTTATATGACACATGCTTTTTTTTATGGGGAAACTACGTCCTCGAGCTCGAGGTCTGAATTTCTTCATAATAGTACTCCTACTGACTTCGGCTTTAGTAATAAATAAATTCGCTTTGTCGAAATCCCTATAATGAGTAGCATTTGCGGCTGCCGAATAAACCAACTTTAAGATGGGATAAGATGCTCGATAGGGCATGAGGTTCAGTATCATAACAGTTTCCTCGTAGTAACGCCAGCGAATCTCGTCAAGAACTCTTTGTGCTTTGAAAACAGACATAGGGATACGTTTTTGTGCTTTGAAAACTCTCTCGAACTTAAGTAGACGATCGGTTGGAACTTTCCTTGCGAGTTTCCTTAGCCCACTTTTCTTCTTCTTTATCCTAGGGATATACTTTACTAGTTTGAAACTTGTCATAAATAAGGTTATTCCCCGCCTACCTTTACTTTATTTTGAATCTTTTTTTCTTCTTAATCTTTCTATTCAGAATTCAGTTAACGACGAGATTTAGTATCCTTTCTTGCATTTTCATAACTCGTGAAATGCCGAGTAGGCACGAATTCCCCCAATTTGCGACCTACCATAGGATTTGTTATGTAAATAGGTATATGTTCCTTTCCATTATGAATCGCGATTGTATGGCCAACCATTGTGGGTAGAATGCTAGATGCCCGGGACCACGTTACTATTGTTTCTTTCTCCTCCTTCATATTGACCTTTTCTATCTTTGCCAATAAATGATGAGCTACAAAAGGATTCGTTTTTTTTCGTGTCACAGCTGATTACTCCTTTTTTCCTTTTTAAAGAGTGGCATTCTATGTCCAATATCTCGATCGAAGTACGGAGGTCAGAATAAATAGAATAATGATCAATGGAAAAAAGAAAAAAATCCTTTAGCTGGATAAGGGGCGGATGTAGCCAAGTGGATCAAGGCAGTGGATTGTGAATCCACCATGCGCGGGTTCAATTCCCGTCGTTCGCCCATCGCATTATTATTCCAAAAATGCAATTTTCCATATTCCTAGTTACGTATTTACTTACGGCGACGAAGAATAAAACTATCGCTATATTTTTTCCTTTTCCTAGTTCTTCTTCCAAGCGCAGGATAACCCCAAGGGGTTGTGGGTTTTTTTCTACCAATGGGAGCTTTCCCTTCACCGCCCCCATGGGGGTGGTCCACAGGGTTCATAACTACCCCTCTTACTACGGGGCGTTTACCTAGCCAACACTTAGATCCGGCTCTACCCAAACTTTTTTGGTTCACCCCAACATTACCCACTTGTCCGACTGTTGCTAAGCAGTTTTGGGATACTAAACGGACCTCCCCAGATGGTAATCTTAAAGTGGCCGATTTACCCTCTTTTGCAATGAGTTTCGCTACAGCACCTGCTGCTCTAGCTAATTGCCCACCCCTTCCACGTGTGATTTCTATGTTATGCATGGCCGTGCCTAAGGGCATATCGGTTGAAGTAGATTCTTCTTTTCTCTCAAAAAACCCCTTCCCAAACTGTACAAGCTTCTTCCAAAGCATACGGCTTTCTAGATGTATATGACGATCTCTAGACAGATGGATCTTATATGAATCATATGATGAAGTACCACATGAGTGGATATATAGGAAAGGAATCCAAATCTGCCGAATCGCTCATGTTATGATCTTCTACATCCTAGGTCTCTGCGTTCCGTCATCTGGCTTATGTTCTTCATGTAGCATTCAGATCGAATGACTCTATGAAATTACGTCGATACTTCCACATATTATGGGTAACGTAGGAGACATCCCTATTTTCCCCCGGGGGTCTTAATTACCACTGCTTAGCTTTCAATTTGCCTCTGACCATCAAATTAAATGTGAATAACCCGTCCTCCTCTCTTTGAAACAAGGGGCGCTTCCGGTTCTGTGCGTGCTTCAAACAATTTTGTCTTCTCCATATTACCATATCTCTAGAGCCAATAATTTTCTATGAGGAACTACTGAACTCAATCACTTGCTGCCGTTACTCAACAGTTTTCTGTTGAGGTCTATCCCGTAGAGGTAGTCAAATTGGATCAGTGATCGATTTCTAGGTTTCGTCGTAAACCTAATTGGTTACTTCCAATTACGTAAATCAATAGTTCAAACCGCACTCAAAGGTAGGGCATTTCCCATTGATATAGGAACTTTTGTACCAGAAACAATAGTATCTCCAATTATAGCCCCTCTGGGATGTAAAATATATCTCTTCTCACCATCCCCATAGTGTATGAGACAAATGTATGCATTTCGATTAGGGTCGTATTCTATGGTTACGATTCTACCAGATATGTCTTTTTGATTCCGTCGAAAATCTATTTTACGGTATAGGCGCTTATGACCTCCCCCTCTATGCCTTGCGGTAATGATTCCTCTGGAATTACGACCTTTACCACAACGGTGCCGTCCATGGATCAAATTATTTCGTGGATTGGATTTCACTTGCCTGTCTACGGTTCCCTTGCGTGTGCTCGGGATAGGTGTTTTGTATAAATGTTTCGCCGTATTATTAAGTATTCTCCTTTAGTTTTTTTCTCTATCTAGAAGTGGAATAGAATAACCCGGTTGAAGGGTAATGATCATACGTCTGTAATGCATTGTATGGCCCAGAATAGGTCCTATTCTTCTACCTTTTCCAGGTAGTCGATGGCTATTCACAGCTACCACCTTAACACCAAAGAAGAGTTCGACCCAATGCTTTATTTCTGTCTTAGTGAATCCCGATTCGACATTAAAAGTATATTGATTCTTTCCCAATAAACGAAGACTTTTTTCTGTAAATACTGCGTATTTGATTCCATCCATAAATCGACTTTCCCTCCTATGCTCTGAGTTCCAGTATCGATAAGAATTCGAGTTCTTATTGTTCTTATGTTATGGTATGAATATACCATACCAATTCGTTATGTATGGATGATGGATGAGATTCCATGGATAGAGAGCCAGTTCCAATAGACTTATGGAATGTTCCCGTTCGTGTGCATCCAGCAGGAATTGAACCCGCAAATTTACCAATTATGAGTTGGGCGCTTTAACCATTCAGCCATGGATGCTTAACAGGGATCATCGTACATCGTAAATAACCAATTTTCATATAGAAAGACATATCATAGAAAAATGAAATCGAAAATATTCCGAGATGGCAAATATTCGGAGATGACTATGAAAACACCTCTCTGGATCCTCGAATTGAAAGAGAGATTGAGAGGGATCAAGAATCCTAATTCTCGCTATTTGGAATGGATCCAATTCTATTGAGTCTGACTCATAGTGATCATTTCTCTTTAGCAAAGAATGACCTTGGTTATCAAAGGATTGAACAACCGGGATCCATTTACTTATGATACCTAGTTGGCATTGATAACAAGGATCTAATGAATTATGAGTTTAATAGATCCTCTTTAGCAGAAAGACGTATATTCCTTGCTCATTATCAGACAATCACTTATTCCCAAACCTCGTGTGGGACTAATCGTTTTCATTTACCATCTCATGGAAAACCCTTTTCGTTCCGCTTAGCCCTATCGGGTATTTTAGTGATAGGTTCTGTAGGAACTGGACGATCCTATTTGGTCAAATACCTAACGAAAAATTACGATTTTCCTTTCATTAAGGTACGAGGGCTTCTTATTCCACAAGAACGAAAGCACCTTTTCATTCTTTCATATACTAGGGGTTTTTACTTGGAAAAGACAATGTTCCATACTAAAGGATTCGGGTCCATAACCACGAGTTCCAGTGCACTAGATCTTGTAGCACTTAGCAACGAAGCCCTATCCATTAGTATTCCACATAAGAAATCCATTCTAGAAAAAAATACAATTAGATTAGCTCTTCATAGACAAACTTGGGGTTTGCGAGCCAAGGTAAGATCGGCTCGGGATCATGGGACCCTTTTCTATCAGATAGGAGGGGCTCTTGTACAAAATAGACTTACTAAGTAATAACCCCATAGAATCTATCTATATAAAGATAAAGAGGCAATCGTGTCAGGAAGCGGGTTTTTCTTTGGCCAAAAGGTACTTCGAACTTGGAACGAGCATGAAGAGATTAACGAGACTTCTTTCTCTTTTGAGTTTTTCTGGCGGACCTGCCGCGCAAGATCTTTGGTCTTCCCCTGGAACCGATGAAAAAAAGTGGATCGCTTCTTATGTACTCGCTCAGAATGATTCTTCTCTATCTATAGTTCATGGCCTATTAGAAGTAGAAGGTGCTCTGGTGCAATCCTTACCGACAGAAAAAGATTGCAGTCAGGTTGATAATAGTCGAGTGACATTACTTCGTCGGTCCGAACTAAGGAATCTGTTAGAAATGTTTTGAAATGGATATTGTTCTCTCTTTGATCAGGGATTGCTATATGAAAAGAAGTGGAGTTTGAAAAAGGGAACGGAATGCTCAAACCGGAACTGCTAGAGGAACGAATTTTCAATAGCATAACTTGGGCTCCTAGAATATGGCGCCCTTGGGACAATCTATTTGATTGCAGGGTTTTGTTCCGAAGCAAAGATATCCGCGGAGGCCGGTTCGTTCGTCCTATTCTGATATTCAGGACCAAGAGGTACTGGATTCTCTTTCGGATAGGCCCTGAAAGGAGAAGAAAGGCTGAAATGCCAACGGACCTCTGTCTATTCTCTAATTCACCCGATCCGATAGTACCCGTTTTTGGAACGTCCAGTGCCAAAGTCACTGAATGGGTAAGTCACCAATCCAATCCCTTTGACAAATCGGATGTCATATTAGATATCATATTCTATATATATAGAAATATCATAGATAGAATAGACATATAGAATTTTTGGTCGGCAAATTCGAAGGAATCATTGAGTGAAAAAGGAGCAAAGAATGACAAAAGACGAGACTCTACTAGTCTTCACTCTTGTGGTTTCCTCTTCCTCGGTTTCTGTTTTCTTATTCGGGATCTTGCTTTTCATGGTTCTCATCTCTGCAACTCGCGATTTTCGCGAGAGAACCAAATCCAAG
>NW_028259461.1:4985231-5000231 GCF_056163025.1 Triticum urartu | reverse complement strand
CACTTCCTAGCACTTCCTATCATTTAATATCCATCCCTTTGGTCTTATTGACATAAGAGATGTCATTTATAGTCTATCTCTTTCTATATATGGAAAGTCAAGAAATTCTCATCGAAACATCGAGAAATTGTGCATATAGAAAACTCTAAAGAAAGAAAAAAAGGAGACCCATGCCATGATTTTCAAATCTTTTCTATTTAGTAGTCTAAGTTTCTCGATGAGGATAATTAATTCGGTCGTTGTGGTCGGACTCTATTATGGATTTCTGACTACATTCTCCATAGGTCCCTCTTAGATCTTCTTTCTCCAATCTTGGATTAGGGAAGAAGGAGATATTCGCGACTACTGGCGATTTCATTATGGGGCAGCTCATGATCTTCATATCGATCTATTATCCACCTCTGTATCTATTCTTTCTTAGCTAAACAGGTGGAAGATCTATCCAATTTGGTTATATTATATCATGGACTCGAAAAACGGATCTGAATTTGACTGAAATGCACGATCTTCACAGGTATCACTTTTCACGATACCTAAAAGGTGGAATAGCGATTTTCGAACCATTTCCTATAAGAGAATGGTTTCCATTACTTTGAGAAATGGATTCTTATATCAAACTATAGCTATTGCATTAAAGAAGAAAAGAAACTAATAGAAGTCGAAGACGCGGAATGATAGTGAATAGAGAGAAAGATTCTTCTGATTTTCTTGTTTCTATCTACTAGACGCCGTAGAGAATTGAGAATTTTCATGTCTTTCAATTCTCGTACTCGTAATTGGAAAGTTATGGAAGGAGACCCATCATTTTGCAATGAAAACAACATATAAAACTCTGGACAATTTCGAAATCAGGCCAAGCGTCTTAATACATATGCAAAAAAATTCATTATTGGCCCACCATTGATTAGAAGATTTAGCTTGTATGAATCGCTATTGGTTTGATACGAATAATGACAATCGTTTCAGTATGTTAAGGATACAGATGTATCCACAATTCATTTAGAGTTACTTAATAGTCTATTTCTTATACCATATCTCTATCCCGTGAAATTCTCGAGCCAAAAGATGGATGCATATGCTGTGTTTCATTTTGCTAAATGATATCAATTAAATGGTGTATCAATTCCATAAATTGCATATAGCAATAAATAAATCAGCAAAATTCTTTCTAATATTTTAGATAGAAGAAACATTTCGAAAGAATGTACCCTTCTATCCAAATCCAATTTGCATCGATAAAATAAATCCAAATTCCAGTAGTAGATGAATAATTGCAAATTTGTGTGTGTACGAGATTAGAATAACTTCAAATAATAACTGACATAATTTTGTATTTTTCCTGATCAGAAAAATACATGAACAAGAAAGGAGGTAGAAAAATTTTGGATTTATGGTTAAAGAAGAAAAAGAAGAAAACAGGGGTTCTGTTGAATTCTCAAGTATTCAGTTTCACCAATAAGATACGGAGACTTGCTTCACATTTGGAATTACACAAAAAAGATTTTTCATCGGAAAGAGGTCTACGAAGACTTTTGGGAAAACGTCGACGTTTGCTGGCTTATTTGGCAAAGAAAAATAGAGTACGTTATAAGAAATTAATCGGTCAGTTGAATATTCGGGAGCAGTAATTTAATCGTTCAAATTTTTTTCTTGTTTTATTATTTTTTTAGTAGTCTTATAGTAGTCTTAGATTTATTCATTTTGATGAGCCTCGCTTTGAGGAATTCATGGAATAATCCATTTTCATGGAATAATGAATTAAGGAAGAAAGGATATGAGTCTACCGCTTACAAGAAAAGATCTCATGATAGTCAATATGGGCCCTCAACACCCATCAATGCATGGTGTTCTTCGACTGATCGTTACTCTCGATGGTGAGGATGTTATTGATTGTGAACCCATATTAGGGTATTTACACAGAGGAATGGAAAAAATCGCGGAAAACCGAACTATTATACAATACTTACCTTATGTAACAAGGATATAGAGAGATTGTAGAAAGGGGATAGGATAGTTATTTTTGCAAGAGACTTGTTGTAAATTCCTTAACTTAAGAAAGAAAAAAGAATAAAAACACAGATACATAACATAAAAAAAAGAATATAATACAGACGAGATTCGACCTCCCCCTACATATTTAATTTCCTCTCCTATACAAAAACTAGCAAGACCCACTCCATTGGTAATTCCATCAATAACACCCTTATCAAAAAACTCCGTGAGTTTCGGTTAACCCTCTTATACCGAGGGTAAAGACCCTAGTATAGAAAATATCTATATAACCACGATTATATGACCAACTGTATATATTTTTTTTTACTTGATCTAAAAATTCTTTTTTAGGATTTCCTTTGTAAAAAGAGTTTATTAAATCCAATTCTGAAAAAAGAATAAGCGGATCCATAGAAGATATATGCTATGAATAACCAAAGATAGCTAGACTTACAGAAGAAATTGCATTAGTAATAAATTCATATGAATTTACAAAAGAATTAGAACTTTCCTGGGTAAAGTTTATTGAGGGAGTTAACCACTTTGATAATATGGTTAACTCTGCTATTCCATTACCAATTCCTCCATTATCAAAAGAGATTCCTATGAATCCAATGAACAAAGTGAAAAGTAGTAATATAAGAAGAGGAAATAACATAGTATTTCCCGTTTCATGCGGATAGGCAAAAGTGTTTTTTTAGCCCCAAAAGACGTAGTAAAGGATCCTATCCTATTTCTTGTATTACCTTGAATTTTTGGTATATTTTGTGAAAAAAAAGAAACTCCACTCTTCGTTGTTGATAAAACGAAATCCCTATTCACTCCTTTGGGTATCCTTTTTCCCCATAAGGATATTGAATACAAGGAACTCTCTTTAGTGCTACTGTAATTTGAAAATGAACACGCAAATACCCATCAAATGTAAGTAAATATATCCGAAACATATAAAAGGCAGTTAATCCTGCAGTAAAGGAGGCTATTATTCCAAAAAAGGGCGAATACAACCAACTATTACTAAGGATTTCATCTTTGGACCAGAAGCAAGCAAGAGGTGGAATACCCACAAAGAGAAAGTGTCACCCCATAAAAAAGTAGTTCTCTGTGAATTGGACTGTATTTTCTTAAACCGCCCATAAGAACCATATTTTGACTTTTATCTGGTGAATATCCACAAGAGGTTCCATTGAATGAATAACGGATCCGGATCCCAAGAACAATAAAGCTTTTGAATCAGCATGAGTGATCAAATGGAATAAAGCAGCTTGATAAGAACCTATACCTAGAGCTAACATCATATAACCCAATTGAGACATTGTAGAATAGGCTAAGCTTCTTTTAATATCTCTCTGAGCAAGAGCTAAAGTAGCTCCTAAGAATAGTGTTATTGTACCTACTAAAGAAATAAAACTCATTATCAAAGGTAAAGATATGAAAAGAGGAAGAAGTCGAGCTAGAAGAAAAATTCCCGCAGCAACCATAGTTGCTGCGTGTATAAGAGCCGAAATAGGAGTGGGCCCTTCCATAGCATCGGGTAACCATACGTGAAGAGGGAATTGTGCGGATTTTCGCAACTGCACCAAGGAATAATAAAACAGCACACAAAGAGTAGTAAGTGTAAAGTTAATTCCATTATTAGGAATCCAGTTATTAGCTATTTTGAACAAAATCCCTAAACTCTAAACTACCTGTTATCCAAAAAAAAACCTAAAATTCCTAATAATAGACCAAAATCCCCTACACGATTAGTTGACAAAGCTTTTTGACAAGCACTCGCTGCGATTGGTCGTGTAAACCAAAAGCCTATCAATAAATAAGAACACATTCCCACGAGTTCCAAAAAAAAATAAATTTGTATCAAATTGGAGCTAGTAACCAATCCCAACATGGAAGTATTGAAAAAACTTATATAAACAAAAAATCTCAAATATCCTTCATCGTGAGACATATAACCATCACTATAAATAAGAACCAGGATTCCTACAGTAGTAATTAGTATTAACATAAATAGAAGTAAGTGGGTCAATCAAGTATCCAAATTCTAAGAAAATCATTATTGACGGTCCAAGACCATAGATATTGATAGATCGAACTTCCATTTATTTGTTGAATAGACAGTTGAACTGAGAATACCATAGCTATACTTAAGAGTAAAACACTAGGAAAAGCCCATATGCGACGAAGATTTTTTGTTGCTGTCGGAATAAGAATCAAGGCCAAATCCCATTGACATAATAACTGGAAGTGGGAGAAGAGGGATTACCCATGCATATTGATATGTATGTTCCATAAGAAAAGAAATGTGCAATTTTTACTTCAATTTTTACTTCAATTTTTCTATAAAATTGTTTCCGATTCACCAAACCAATTCTTATCTCTTTCTGAAAGAATAAATAAAAAGAATAAGAAAAAATACTGAAATTCTTAATTTTTCCAAATTTATCTCATTGAAATATTAAAAATTAAGAATGGGTTAGTTGGTTAATTAAAAAAGTTAATAAATAACTAGGTAACGAAGTTATTTTATTAACTAAATAAAGATATTTATAAAATAAAAGAAAAAAAAGTGGAATCATTTTACTTTCTATTCATAATTCATTTTATATTTCTTTAAAAACAAAGATGAAACAGCTCTCTTGTTCCATAATTAACTGATTGAGTGAATTCCAATGAAAACCTATGTTTATAAGAAATTATCGAATAGTCCTTACTTCATATAGAACTAAAATTCTAATGACTATAAATTACCTAAGTTTTAGAATGTCTTGTTTAAGAGACTCAGTATTTTTTGTTTTGATTGGAATTCCTTTTCCTTTATGGAATACCATTCTGAACTTAATTAACTATTTTCATTTTCCTTCTTTTTATCCCCCCCGTCTTATCTTATATGGGGGATAGGCTTCCATACCATATATCTATATATGGAGTATACTTGATATATAAATAGATATAAATAGATTTAAATGAGAAACCCTTCTATATATTCTATATTATTAAAAAAAAAGTATAAAAGATATAAAGAAAAAATGTTAAAAAATTCTTGTTGTCTTATCCGCATTAGACAAAATGAAGTAAAAAATAATTCAAAATTTAAGTATCTTTCAGTAGTCTAAGTATAAATACTAATAAAAGAAGAAAGAAGGATTGATTTGCAGCAATAGATGTCTTTCACATACAACTAGAAAAAAAGTAATTTCCTTTTTGAATGGCAGTTCCAAAAAAAACGTACTTCAATGTCAAAAAAGCGTATTCGTAAAAATATTTGGAAGAAAAAGACTTATTTTTCCATAGTACAATCTTATTCTTTAGTAAAATCAAGATCATTTTCGAGCGGTAATGAGCATCCAAAACCAAAGGGTTTTTCTGGGCAACAAACAAATAATAAGATTTTGGAATAATATGAATTGACTTATCAAAAAAGAATTCCAATTATTTAATAATTTGGATTCGTTCTTTGAATGTACTTTTATGTGTCGAATTACTCGGTACAATATTCTTAGAACAAAAAACCCCTCTTATCTTATATATACAAGAAAAAAAAAAGTTTTCTGTTTGGTATACTGTGTGCTAAGTATTCTTTTCCTATCAATGAACTTTTCATAATTTTCCTAATAGAATCCTCATATTCTATTAGGAAAATTATGAAAAGTGGAGTATTCTTACAATAGGACTTACAACTTCCACCTATCTTCTCCAAAATCATAAGGTTAGTAAATCTTATTAATAAGAGCATAAAGACTTTCATTCTAGAAATTTTAAAAAATCCAAAAAGCCTTTTCTATTTATCCATTTTATTTTAATTTCATCATTAAATAGAAACCCTTTTGGATTTTTGTCATTGTATTGAAAGAATTTTCAAAATGTAAAGGGAAATTAATTAGAAAAAATTAGTTCTATAATTGCAAGTTAGAAAAAAGAAGTTCCAACTCTTTCAAGCAGTGTTTGTGTTTCTATTGGGCAAAGCAAGAGTTTATTGTAAAAAAAAAAATGGAAACGATACTACCAAACGAAGTCTATTTTAATGAAAACTCTAATGTTCCTAAATTTTATGGACTTTCCCAATATCGACGATTCCCAAGATAATAGCTATTATTCTTTTAAGTTACCTATTATTTGAAGTTAGGCCGCCATGGTGAAATTGGTAGACACGCTGCTCTTAGGAAGCAGTGCTCAAGCATCTCGGTTCGAATCCGAGTGCGGCATTCTTGAAAAAGAATACAATAGATTAGAAATCAATTCGAAATTTACAATTTTGTAATGGGACCTTCCCTTATGCTATTTGCAACTTTAGAACATATACTAACTCATATCTCTTTCTCAACGAGTTTCAATTGTGATTACGATTCATTTTATAACCTTATTAGTTCGTGAACTTGGAGGATTACGCGATTCGTCAGAAAAAGGAATGATAGTTACTTTTTTCTCTATAACAGGATTCTTAGTTTCTCGTTGGGCTTCCTCGGGACATTTTCCATTAAGTAATTTATATGAGTCATTGATCTTCCTTTCATGGGCCCTGTATATTCTTCATACCATTCCTAAATACAGAACTCTAAAAATGATTTAAGCACAATAACTACGCCAAGTACTATTTTACGCAAGGCTTTGCCACATCGGGTCTTTTAACTGAAATGCCTCAATCCACGATACTAGTAACCTGCTCTACAATCTCAGTGGTTAATGATGCATGTCAGTATGATGTTATTAAGCTATGCAACTCTTTTGTGCGGATCCTTATTATCTGCCGCTATTCTAATCATTAGATTCGAAATAATTTCCATTTCTTTCTAAAAAGAAAAAAAATGTTTTAAATAAAACATTTTCTTTAGTGATATTAAATATTTTATGCAAAAAGAAGTGCTTTAAAAAGAACCTCTGTCCCTTCATTTCCAAATTATTAAATATCAATTAACGGAGCGTTTGGATTCTTGGAGTTATCGTGTCATTAGCCTAGGATTTACCCTTTTAACCGTAGGTATTCTTTGTGGAGCAGTATGGGCTAATGAGGCCTGGGGATCCTATTGGAATTGGGATCCTAAGGAAACTTGGGCATTTATTACTTGGACCATATTCGCGAATTTATTTACATAGTAGAACAAATCCAAATTGGAAGGGTACGAATTCTGCACTTATAGCTTTGATAGGATTTCTTATAATTTGGATTTGTTATTTTGGTATAAATCTATTAGGAATAGGCTTACATAGTTATGGTTCGTTTACATTAACACCTAAATGAGTACATAAATAAAACCTTCATGAAATGAAGGTTTTTACTTTTATGTTTTATTTGAGAACCCCTTGAACGCCTTATCAAAGGGTTCTCAAAAATTCGAGATAGATCTAATTATACTTTTTACTTATTTCTGCATTATATACTTTTTTACTTGTATTTCTGCATTAATAGAGCAGACGAGTACAAAAAAGCAAACCTATTTAGGATAATAATTGGATAAGAGAGCCTCTACCCTGTCAACGGATAGGGAGAGAACAAAATCTGGATAAATACCAATTCCTATTACTGGTAAAAGATACAGATTAAAATAAAGAGTTCTCGTGGTCCAGATCCACAAAATTTGCGTTTGGAACATTAAATAGCTTGTATCCATAGAACATCTGGCGTAACATAGATGATAAATAAATAGGAGTTAATATCATTCCAATTGCCATTACAAAAGTAATTAGTGTTTTTGGCATTAACAGAAATTTTGGACTAGTAATTATGTCCAAAAAATACTACTAATTCTGCGACAAGAACCACTCATTCCTGGTAAGGCAAGAGAAGCCATTGAAAAGCTACTAAACATGGGTAAAAATTTTAGGCATTGGGATAGATATTCCCCCAGTTCTTCGAGATAAACAAGACGCATTCTATCAGAAGCGGTTCCTGCCAAGAAAAAAAGTGTAGCACCAATAAATCCATGGGATAATATTTGTAAAATAGCTCCATTGAGTCCAATGTTGGTTATGGAACCAATTCCTATAATTATGAAACCCATGTGAGATACAGAGGAGAATAAGCTATCTTTTTTTGAAATTTCGTTGACCAAGAGAAGTTGAAGCTGCATAGATTATTTGGATCGCTCCTATTATTACTAACCAGGCGAAATAGATAATGAGCATGAGGTAACAATTCCATGTTGATCCGAATCAATCCATATGCTCCCATCTTTATATATATTCCCGCTAAAAGCATACATGTACTATAATGTGCTTCCCCATGGGTATCTGGTAACCACGTATGTAGGGGTATAATCGGCAATTTGACAGCATAAGCAATAAGGAAGCCCAAAATATAAAAGTATTTCCAAGGTTGCAGGGTATGATTGATTAATTAATCTTTCCAAAGTCTAATCCTGGTTCGTTGGAACCATATGAAGCCCATACCCAGAACTCCGATTAAGAAAAAAATGGAACCGCCTGCAGTATACAAAATAAACTTTGTAGCTGAATATAGACGCCTTCTTCCCACCCACATGGATAAAAGTAAGTAAACAGGAATTAATTCTAACTCCCACATGATAAAAACAAAGTAAAAGGTCTCGCGAAGAAAATAATCCTATTTGACCACTATACATTGCGCGCATCAGGAAATAGAATAATCGCGAATTCCGTGTAATTGGCCAAGCTGCTAAAGTAGCTAAAGTAGTGATAAATCCTGTCAATAAAATAGATCCTAATGAAAGTCCATCGATTCCCAATCTCCAGTGGAAATCGAAGACATCTATCCATTTATAATCCTCCTTTAATTGGATTAAGGGATCCGATCCAGTTGGAAATGATAACAGAACGCATAAGTCATTAGAAGGAATTCTATAAAAGCAAATAGATTTAGTATACCACCTAACGACTTTGTTTCCCTTATGAGGTAAAAAGAAAATTAATGAACCTGCAAATATCGGCAAAACAACAGAGTATCTGTTAACCAAGGCGAAAATAACTCATGATAAAGTGATAAAGACAAGATACGTTTTGACACGAGAAAAGCCCGTGCTCGATTATTTCGAGCACAGGCTTCTTCGGTAAAGAGGAATCAGACGATTCGAGTGAAGTTTTTTGTAACGTATCAATAAGATAGAGCCATGCTACGTGTTGTTTCAGGGCCCTAAATAAACGCGGACACTTAAAAATCTGTCGGGCAGCAGATTCACATCTCTTACAACCCACACAATCTTCGGTTCTCTGCGCGCGGAAGCAATTTGCTGGGCTTTACATTCCATCCAGGGTATCATTTCTAATACATCTGTTGGACAAGCTCGTACACATTGAGTGCATCCTATACGATGTATCGTAAATTTTACGGAATGTGACATTGGATCTATAAATTTTTCTTTTCAACATAAAATTTTTCGATCTGGTAAAAATGAAATTAGTACTATAATGAGTCATATGTATTGTAGACACCAGACGAAGCAATGGTTTATTCCAAACATTCAAAAAAAAAATCTATTTGTTTAAGTCTGTTTGTGAGAGAAAGCGTGAAGAGAGCCTAAGAGACTTTAATTTTGGATTTTCAACTAATAAATAAGAGAAGAAGAACGAATTTACGAATTGTACAGACGAATTCGAATTAGCCAATAAATTGGCTATCGTCTTTCAATATAAATTAATTGCAATAGTTCAAATTGCAATATCAATGAATTACAAATACATAACAATTCATTTAAGTGAAAAAGAATACTATGCATAATCTACTAAAAAAAAATGGATATTCTCAAATAATACTAAGAAAATAGTATTGATTTCTATTTCATTTTAATATGTGCGCTCTTTGTTTAGAGGATTCTATGTCTAATTATTCAAAAGTCTAATTATTCAATAAATTAGATGATTGATACGAGTGGATTTCTATTACGATGGATGGAAGAAAGAATGGATAGTCCAATAGCGGCTTCAGCAGCTGCAAGGGCTATAACAAAAAATTGCGAAAATATCTCCTTTAATTGGCGACTATATCAAATAGATCAGAAAATGTTACGAGATTTAGATTAATTGAATTCAGTATAAGTTCAAGACATATTAGAGCTCTAACCATGTTTCGGCTTCGTGATCAATCCTAGATACCAATCGAACATAATAGACACTCAAGAAAAAGTAGACATGCTCAAACATCATTAACTAACTCCTATCAATCTCGATTCATTTCAATATAGAGGGCAAGAATTGAACCGATTCAATTAATTACAATAGAACAATTACACAACAAAAGAAAAAAAAAAACAAAAAAAAAAGGAGGTATGTTGTTTGGCAGTAGATGGATTTTACTAAATCAAATTGTGATTCTTTAGTTATTTATTTTAGATTTGCAATTCTTATAATTTGTACTTTTTCTAAGTTTTCTTATTGCCGAGCCATAGTAATTGCACCTATTAAAGAAACTAGAAGAATTATGGAGAATGCGAGTTCAAACGGAAGATAAAAATCGGTGCTAAATGAATTCAATTTGTTGAACATTATTTATGAGACCCTGTTCTACTATTTGGTTTGATCTTGTAGTCCAAAGAATATCCATACCACGACGTATCTGGGATAGTAGTCATTAGTGAAAAAAACAATAGTTATACAAAACGAGTGAAGTGAACCCATCTCCAATAGTCCAATAATTCTTATCTTTAGAGCCATTCTGAGCCATTTACGAACATTACAGCGATATGATCAAGACATTTATGGCTCCCACATAAATAAGAAGTTGTGCGACAGCTACAAAGTAGGAATTTAATAAAAAATAGAATAAGGATATACAAACTAGAACTAATCCCAGCGAAAAGGCAGAATAAATGGGGTTGGTAAGGTAATACTACTCCTAGACCCCCTAGTAGTAGAAGAACAAATCCCCAAATAGCATAAGAATCTCATGTATTGGTCAGGTAAATCATTATGGATAGAAAAGAAATTAATAGTATAAAATTTTTCATGAACTGACTAAAACTAAAGGATTCAAGGAAGGAAAAAAGGATTAGGGTATTTTTTGTGATAGAAACTTATAGTTATAAAATTATATTATATCACGAAAATCTAGTCTGATTTAAAATAAGAAATAATTTCCAATAAGCAGTAGTTTTTTTCGTTTTTCTTTATAGTTTAATTTTAAAGTTTAATAAAGAATTATTAGATTTTTATAACAGAAAGACAAAATCAAAGTTTAGTAATCAGTAATCGTTCTTGAATTCGAAGATTTTTCTTTGTTTATTTTACTTTCAGACGAATTCCTAATTGTTTGAATTGTGTAATCTCCCATTATGGAGATTGGTAACCGACTTTAAAGCAATTTGATTGTATATTCAATCATGACGATCATAGGTAGAAAGTTCATATTCTTTCAGTCATTGATAAACAGCTTGTTGGACAGTACTCAACACAATTGCCACACAAATATACAAACTCCGAAATCAATACTATGATTAAGCAATTGTTTTCTTTAATATCCTTTTCAAGATCTCCAATCCACAACGGTAAATCTATCGGACATACGCGAACACGATACTTCACAAGCAATACATTTATCATCAATCAGTGGATTCGCCCTCGGGAAACGCTCTGGTGTAATTGATTTTTCATAAGGTGAGTGAATCGTTATAGGTAAACGATTTGTGTGGGATAAGGTAGTTATGAAACTTTGACCTATGTACCTTGTAGCACGTATTGTTGTTGACCATAACTCATGAACCCAGTTACCATAGGGAACATATTCATTCTAAATAGTCTATGAAAAAGATATGTTTCTTTCTCTTGTTTGAGAGAGCTTTTGTGTTGAAAATATTCTTACTATTATTGTATTATCTTATTTATAGTGAAATCAAGTTGAGAAGAGGTTGTTAATAAGAGATTGCCAGGGAAATAGGTAAGAAGAGAATTTCCATCCAAGATTTAATAACTGATCCATTCTCATCCTCGGTAAAGTCCATCTATTGTGATAGAGAATGATGAGAAAATAAATAAGCTTTAGTTAATGTAATAAATATAGACCCATTGTCATTTCCAAAATTCCAACTGCTTTATTCATTTGGAAAAAATCAAAACAGAGATATATAGGGAAATAGATAAATTCCACCCGCCCAAAGTAGAGAACTGTTCACAATAAAGAAGAAACTATAAATTTAGGTAAGAAACAAGAAAATAAACCATATTTGATACCGGAATATTCAGTTGGGTAACCTGCTACTAATTCTTCCTCCGCTTCTGTAAATCAAAGGGTAATCTTTCACATTCTGCCAAAGAAGAAATTAAACAAAACATGAAAACCTATAGGCTGACGCCAAATATTCCATCTCAAAAAAAACCGATATTTTTGACTGTGCTTCAACTATATCAACTGTACTGTGAACTGTTAGATAATCATAGTCGGTGATAACATCACAGTTCCACCGCTATTTCAAAACCGTACATGAAACCTTAGCTTCACTACGGCTTCTCTATGATCAGAAAAAGGAAAGGACTGTTTTGTTCCTAGCCCCGGGGGCGTAGATAGAATTAGATAAAATAAAATAGATTTGAAAGTCCTAAATTAGACCAAAGGAATTCCGGTCGAGCTAGAATAAGAAAAGCGCTTCCGAACTGATCTCATCCTTTATAATATAATGAAAATTTTTCTTTGTTCAGTAATAACTTAATCTTGGAATAAAACACTTGTTACTTGTATATAGGAATTCAATTAATAAATGGAAAGAGTTGGGTATTAGTTCATGAGCAATTCTGCATGAAATATGGATAGAGGAAGAGAAATAATGAAAATTTTTTCTAGTGCACTCCATATCTTTTTTACTATTCTTCTTTCCCCAGGGAGGGGGTATTTAAAAAGAAAAAATGGATAAAGGGTTAATTCGTTCTTGATAGCCATTTCCTTAACAAGTGAATGGGAACATACTCTGGATCGGAATCCGAAGAAAGTACTACTTGATAATTTCTACAAATTGCAGAGTCCTTATTATGATTCCTTTTATGGCAAAAATCTCTAATGTTTTAGATTTTCCATTACTAATCCTTTATGTACTTTAGTGTTCCTAACCCTTCACTAACTTTTGGTGGATTCTTCGATATGGATTATTAAGTTATAGTAAATAACTAGGAGTATTCTAGTAATGGAATTCCATATCGTGAATCTTTATTCTTGGCCGCTTCAAGATATGATGACTAATTAAAAACATATCAAGCCTTGGGATAAAGAGTTTACACTGCTTATGTTTACTTCCACTTTTTCTGATTTCTACTAAATTTAGACTGTTGTCTTTGATTCTTTCTAATTAAGCTGTTTTGTTTCACTCTTATAGCTATCTAGTTTAACTTACCAACCCAAATACTAAATAAGAAAAGGAATATAAATAGTTAATGGATTTTATAGGAAAAAGATCTATTTTAACGAATCACACGTAGAGATATTGCTAGCACACAGAAAAGTTAATGGTATTTCATAACTAATGGATTGAGGCAGCAGCTCGTAGACCGCCTGAAAAAGAATATTTATTATTTGAGCTATATCCTGCCATAGAAGACCAATAGGAGCTATACTTGACATGGCTAATCCATAAAAAAAAACTCAATACTAAGATCGGCTAAAACAAAATGATATCCCAAAGGGATAACTAAAAAACTTAATAGAAACTGATATGACTGCTATAGAGGGTCCAATGCTAAATAAAGAAATATCTCCTCGGGATGGCAGAATATCTTCTTTAAAAAGTAGCTTAGTCCCATCTGCTATAGCTTGAAGCAGGCCCAGGGGGCCAGCATATTCAGGACCAATACGTTGTTGTATCGACGCAGATATTTCTCTTTCTAACCACACAATTACGAGTACCTCTATTGTTATTCCAAAAGGAGGGTCAAAATGGGTAGAATCGATATCAGTCCATAGACTTCTTTTAATAATTCCAATTTCGAAAAAAGAATTGATAGTTTCTACCTCTACCTATCTATTATCATTTCAACGATCAACTTCCCCATAATGATATCTATACTACCTAATATCGTCATGATATCAGCCAATTTCATTTTTTAACTAGCTGAGGAAGAATTTGCAAATTAATAAACCCGGGTGGACGGATTTTCCATCTCCAGGGGAAAAGGCTATCATCTCCTACTAGATAAATCCCTAATTCACCTTTTGGGGCTTCTACTCTTACATAAAGCTCTTGTCTTGACAATTCAAAATTGGGCGAAGGTTTTTTACCAAGAAATTTATACTCAAAATCATTCCATTCAGAATTATTTTCTTTCTTAAAGCGTCGGACTTCTAAATTTTCATAAGGTCCTCCAGGAATTTTTTTCTACAGCTTGTTGAATTATTTTGATGGATTCCCTCATTTCACCAATTCGTACTAAATAGCGAGCTAACGAATCCCCTTCTTTTTGCCATTGGACTTTCCAATCAAATTGGTTGTAAGACTCATAAGGATCTACTTTACGAAGATCCCATTGTATTCCAGAAGCTCGTAACATCGGTCCCGATAAGCCCCAATTTACTGCTTCTTCTCCGCTAATAAAACCTACTCCTTCAACTCGCTCTAAAAAAATTGGATTCTGTGTAATAAGTTGTTGATATTCAACAACTCCGCGTAAAAAATAATCACAGAAATCTAAACATTTATCGATCCATCCATAAGGTAGATCGGCGGCTACTCCTCCGATGCGAAAGTAATTGTGCATCATTCGCATACCTGTAGCAGCTTCAAATAGATCATATATTAATTCTCTCTCTCTAAAAATATAGAAAAAAGGAGTCTGTGCGCCGAGATCCGCCATAAAAGGTCCAAGCCATAGCAAGTGAGAAGCTATCCGGCTTAATTCTAACATAATTACCCTAATATAGCTGGCTCTTTGTGGTATTTGAATATTCTCCAAGAATTCTGGTGCATTTACTGTTATTGCTTCTGTAAACATAGTAGCTAAATAATCCACCTTTGTTACATAAGAGTAAGTATTGTATAATAGTTCGGTTTTCCGCCGATTGTTTTTCCATTCCTCTGTGTAAATACCCTAATATGGGTTCACAATCAATAACATCCTCACCATCGAGAG
>NW_028259461.1:4942253-4964753 GCF_056163025.1 Triticum urartu | reverse complement strand
ATATATAGAATATGATATCTAATATGACATCCGATTTGTCAAAGGGATTGGATTGGTGACTTACCCATTCAGTGACTTTGGCACTGGACGTTCCAAAAACGGGTACTATCGGATCGGGTGAATTAGAGAATAGACAGAGGTCCGTTGGCATTTCAGCCTTTCTTCTCCTTTCAGGGCCTATCCGAAAGAGAATCCAGTACCTCTTGGTCCTGAATATCAGAATAGGACGAACGAACCGGCCTCCGCGGATATCTTTGCTTCGGAACAAAACCCTGCAATCAAATAGATTGTCCCAAGGGCGCCATATTCTAGGAGCCCAAGTTATGCTATTGAAAATTCGTTCCTCTAGCAGTTCCGGTTTGAGCATTCCGTTCCCTTTTTCAAACTCCACTTCTTTTCATATAGCAATCCCTGATCAAAGAGAGAACAATATCCATTTCAAAACATTTCTAACAGATTCCTTAGTTCGGACCGACGAAGTAATGTCACTCGACTATTATCAACCTGACTGCAATCTTTTTCTGTCGGTAAGGATTGCACCAGAGCACCTTCTACTTCTAATAGGCCATGAACTATAGATAGAGAAGAATCATTCTGAGCGAGTACATAAGAAGCGATCCACTTTTTTTCATCGGTTCCAGGGGAAGACCAAAGATCTTGCGCGGCAGGTCCGCCAGAAAAACTCAAAAGAGAAAGAAGTCTCGTTAATCTCTTCATGCTCGTTCCAAGTTCGAAGTACCTTTTGGCCAAAGAAAAACCCGCTTCCTGACACGATTGCCTCTTTATCTTTATATAGATAGATTCTATGGGGTTATTACTTAGTAAGTCTATTTTGTACAAGAGCCCCTCCTATCTGATAGAAAAGGGTCCCATGATCCCGAGCCGATCTTACCTTGGCTCGCAAACCCCAAGTTTGTCTATGAAGAGCTAATCTAATTGTATTTTTTTCTAGAATGGATTTCTTATGTGGAATACTAATGGATAGGGCTTCGTTGCTAAGTGCTACAAGATCTAGTGCACTGGAACTCGTGGTTATGGACCCGAATCCTTTAGTATGGAACATTGTCTTTTCCAAGTAAAAACCCCTAGTATATGAAAGAATGAAAAGGTGCTTTCGTTCTTGTGGAATAAGAAGCCCTCGTACCTTAATGAAAGGAAAATCGTAATTTTTCGTTAGGTATTTGACCAAATAGGATCGTCCAGTTCCTACAGAACCTATCACTAAAATACCCGATAGGGCTAAGCGGAACGAAAAGGGTTTTCCATGAGATGGTAAATGAAAACGATTAGTCCCACACGAGGTTTGGGAATAAGTGATTGTCTGATAATGAGCAAGGAATATACGTCTTTCTGCTAAAGAGGATCTATTAAACTCATAATTCATTAGATCCTTGTTATCAATGCCAACTAGGTATCATAAGTAAATGGATCCCGGTTGTTCAATCCTTTGATAACCAAGGTCATTCTTTGCTAAAGAGAAATGATCACTATGAGTCAGACTCAATAGAATTGGATCCATTCCAAATAGCGAGAATTAGGATTCTTGATCCCTCTCAATCTCTCTTTCAATTCGAGGATCCAGAGAGGTGTTTTCATAGTCATCTCCGAATATTTGCCATCTCGGAATATTTTCGATTTCATTTTTCTATGATATGTCTTTCTATATGAAAATTGGTTATTTACGATGTACGATGATCCCTGTTAAGCATCCATGGCTGAATGGTTAAAGCGCCCAACTCATAATTGGTAAATTTGCGGGTTCAATTCCTGCTGGATGCACACGAACGGGAACATTCCATAAGTCTATTGGAACTGGCTCTCTATCCATGGAATCTCATCCATCATCCATACATAACGAATTGGTATGGTATATTCATACCATAACATAAGAACAATAAGAACTCGAATTCTTATCGATACTGGAACTCAGAGCATAGGAGGGAAAGTCGATTTATGGATGGAATCAAATACGCAGTATTTACAGAAAAAAGTCTTCGTTTATTGGGAAAGAATCAATATACTTTTAATGTCGAATCGGGATTCACTAAGACAGAAATAAAGCATTGGGTCGAACTCTTCTTTGGTGTTAAGGTGGTAGCTGTGAATAGCCATCGACTACCTGGAAAAGGTAGAAGAATAGGACCTATTCTGGGCCATACAATGCATTACAGACGTATGATCATTACCCTTCAACCGGGTTATTCTATTCCACTTCTAGATAGAGAAAAAAACTAAAGGAGAATACTTAATAATACGGCGAAACATTTATACAAAACACCTATCCCGAGCACACGCAAGGGAACCGTAGACAGGCAAGTGAAATCCAATCCACGAAATAATTTGATCCATGGACGGCACCGTTGTGGTAAAGGTCGTAATTCCAGAGGAATCATTACCGCAAGGCATAGAGGGGGAGGTCATAAGCGCCTATACCGTAAAATAGATTTTCGACGGAATCAAAAAGACATATCTGGTAGAATCGTAACCATAGAATACGACCCTAATCGAAATGCATACATTTGTCTCATACACTATGGGGATGGTGAGAAGAGATATATTTTACATCCCAGAGGGGCTATAATTGGAGATACTATTGTTTCTGGTACAAAAGTTCCTATATCAATGGGAAATGCCCTACCTTTGAGTGCGGTTTGAACTATTGATTTACGTAATTGGAAGTAACCAATTAGGTTTACGACGAAACCTAGAAATCGATCACTGATCCAATTTGACTACCTCTACGGGATAGACCTCAACAGAAAACTGTTGAGTAACGGCAGCAAGTGATTGAGTTCAGTAGTTCCTCATAGAAAATTATTGGCTCTAGAGATATGGTAATATGGAGAAGACAAAATTGTTTGAAGCACGCACAGAACCGGAAGCGCCCCTTGTTTCAAAGAGAGGAGGACGGGTTATTCACATTTAATTTGATGGTCAGAGGCAAATTGAAAGCTAAGCAGTGGTAATTAAGACCCCCGGGGGAAAATAGGGATGTCTCCTACGTTACCCATAATATGTGGAAGTATCGACGTAATTTCATAGAGTCATTCGATCTGAATGCTACATGAAGAACATAAGCCAGATGACGGAACGCAGAGACCTAGGATGTAGAAGATCATAACATGAGCGATTCGGCAGATTTGGATTCCTTTCCTATATATCCACTCATGTGGTACTTCATCATATGATTCATATAAGATCCATCTGTCTAGAGATCGTCATATACATCTAGAAAGCCGTATGCTTTGGAAGAAGCTTGTACAGTTTGGGAAGGGGTTTTTTGAGAGAAAAGAAGAATCTACTTCAACCGATATGCCCTTAGGCACGGCCATGCATAACATAGAAATCACACGTGGAAGGGGTGGGCAATTAGCTAGAGCAGCAGGTGCTGTAGCGAAACTCATTGCAAAAGAGGGTAAATCGGCCACTTTAAGATTACCATCTGGGGAGGTCCGTTTAGTATCCCAAAACTGCTTAGCAACAGTCGGACAAGTGGGTAATGTTGGGGTGAACCAAAAAAGTTTGGGTAGAGCCGGATCTAAGTGTTGGCTAGGTAAACGCCCCGTAGTAAGAGGGGTAGTTATGAACCCTGTGGACCACCCCCATGGGGGCGGTGAAGGGAAAGCTCCCATTGGTAGAAAAAAACCCACAACCCCTTGGGGTTATCCTGCGCTTGGAAGAAGAACTAGGAAAAGGAAAAAATATAGCGATAGTTTTATTCTTCGTCGCCGTAAGTAAATACGTAACTAGGAATATGGAAAATTGCATTTTTGGAATTTGCAATAATGCGATGGGCGAACGACGGGAATTGAACCCGCGCATGGTGGATTCACAATCCACTGCCTTGATCCACTTGGCTACATCCGCCCCTTATCCAGCTAAAGGATTTTTTTCTTTTTTCCATTGATCATTATTCTATTTATTCTGACCTCCGTACTTCGATCGAGATATTGGACATAGAATGCCACTCTTTAAAAAGGAAAAAAGGAGTAATCAGCTGTGACACGAAAAAAAACGAATCCTTTTGTAGCTCATCATTTATTGGCAAAGATAGAAAAGGTCAATATGAAGGAGGAGAAAGAAACAATAGTAACGTGGTCCCGGGCATCTAGCATTCTACCCACAATGGTTGGCCATACAATCGCGATTCATAATGGAAAGGAACATATACCTATTTACATAACAAATCCTATGGTAGGTCGCAAATTGGGGGAATTCGTGCCTACTCGGCATTTCACGAGTTATGAAAATGCAAGAAAGGATACTAAATCTCGTCGTTAACTGAATTCTGAATAGAAAGATTAAGAAGAAAAAAAGATTCAAAATAAAGACAGAAATACCCAATATCTTGCTAGAACAAGATATTGGGTATTTCTGTCTTCAAAAATTCTTATATGTTAGCAGAAAAACCTTATCCATTAATAGATGGAACTTCAACAGCAGCTAAGTCTAGAGGGAAGTTGTGAGCATTACGTTCGTGCATTACTTCCATACCAAGGTTAGCACGGTTGATGATATCAGCCCAAGTATTAATAACGCGACCTTGACTATCAACTACAGATTGGTTGAAATTGAAACCATTTAGGTTGAAAGCCATAGTACTAATACCTAAAGCAGTGAACCAGATTCCTACTACAGGCCAAGCAGCCAAGAAGAAGTGTAAAGAACGAGAGTTGTTGAAACTAGCATATTGGAAGATTAATCGGCCAAAATAACCATGAGCAGCCACGAATATTATAAGTTTCTTCCTCTTGACCAAATTTGTAACCCTCATTAGCGGATTCATTTTCAGTAGTTTCCCTGATCAAACTAGAGGTTACCAAGGAACCATGCATAGCACTGAATAGGGAACCGCCGAATACACCAGCTACACCTAACATGTGGAATGGATGCATAAGGATGTTGTGCTCTGCCTGGAATACAATCATAAAGTTGAAAGTACCAGAGATTCCTAAAGGCATACCATCAGAAAAGCTTCCTTGACCAATAGGGTAAATCAAGAAAACAGCAGTAGCAGCTGCAACAGGAGCTGAATATGCAACAGCAATCCAAGGACGCATACCCAGACGGAAACTAAGTTCCCACTCACGACCCATATAACAAGCTACACCAAGTAAGAAGTGTAGAACAATTAGCTCATAAGGACCACCATTGTATAACCACTCATCAACAGATGCAGCTTCCCAAATTGGGTAAAAGTGCAATCCGATCGCCGCAGAAGTAGGGATAATAGCACCAGAGATAATATTGTTTCCATAAAGTAAAGAACCAGAAACAGGCTCACGAATACCATCAATATCTACTGGAGGGGCAGCGATGAAGGCGATAATAAATACAGAAGTTGCGGTCAATAAGGTAGGGATCATCAAAACACCGAACCATCCGATGTAAAGACGATTTTCAGTGCTAGTTATCCAGTTGCAGAAGCGACCCCACAGGCTTGTACTTTCGCGTCTCTCTAAAATTGCAGTCATGGTAAGATCTTGGTTTATTCAAATTGCAAGGACTCCCAAGCACACGTATTAACTAGAATATAGATAATAGAAGGCTTGTTATTTAACAGTATAACATAGACTATATACCAATGTCAACCAAGTCAGCCCAAAGATTAGCTATCCATATAACTAAATTAACCAAACCAATAATTTTGTATTTGTAAATGAAGTGAGTCAAAGTGAAAAACTTTGATGGGTCTTTTCTATATGGGTTGCCCGGGACTCGAACCCGGAACTAGTCGGATGGAGTAGATAATTCTTCCTTGTTACAATAGAGAAAAATCCCTCCCCAAATCGTGCTTGCATTTTTCATTGCACACGACTTTCCCTATGTAGAAATAGCCAATTTCTATTCCAAAGAGGAAGTTCTACTAATTTTTTTAATTAGTAAGTTGATTCACCTACTCTTTATTATAATAAAAAGAACATTTCAGAATGAAAAATAGAAAAGTTTTTTCTTGATCATTTATCAACCCTTTCCTGTTTCTTAATTTCGTCTAATGATTAATTAAGAGGGTTGACCAGGTCATTGATACGTATAATATCCAAATACCAAATACGCTCAGTGTGTGATCCACAGAAAGAAAAAAGAGTTGTTTTGGTGAACATCAAAGAAAAAACTTGCTCTTCTTCCATAAAAAATTCTTCTAAAAATGCCGAACCCAATCGTTGCATAAAAGTTCGTACCGTGCTTTTATGTTTACGAGCTAAAGTTCTAGCACATGAAAGTCGAAGTATATACTTTAGTCGATACAAAGTCCGTTTTTTCGAAGATCCACTATGATAATGAAAAAGATTTCTACATATCCGACCAAATCGATCAAGAATATCCCAATCTGATAAATCTGTCCAAATGGGTTTACTAATAGGATGCCCCGATCCAGTACAAAATTGAGCTTTTGATAAGTATCCTATGAGGAGAGTAGCGGGGACTATGGTATCGAATTTTTTCATTCGAGTATCTATTAGAAATGAATTCTCCAGCATTTGATTCCTTACTAACAAAGAACTTTTTTGTACACTTGAAAGGTACCCCATAAAATCGAAGCAAGAGTTTGCTAATTGGTTTATATGGATTCTTCGCGGCTGAGTCCAAAAACAGAAATAATATTGCCAGAAATTGATAAGGTAGCATTTCCATTTCTTCTTCAAAAAAAAAGTGCCTTTTGATGCAAGAATTGCCTTTCCTTGATATCGAACATAATGCATAAGAGGATCCATAAAGAACCATAGGGTTTTCCGAGAAAAACCAGGGTACATTATCCCAAAATGTTCCATCTTCCTAGAAAAGTGGATTCGTTCCAGAAAAGTTCCAGAAGATGCTAATGGTAAGCAAGAAGATTGTTTACGAAGAAACAACAAAAAAAATTCATATTCTGATACATAAGAGTTATATAGGAATTGAAATAGTCTTTTATTTTCTTTTTGAAAAAAAAAAATGGATTTCATTGAAGTAATAAAACTATTCCAATTCGAATAATAGTTGAGAAAGAATCGCAATAAATGCAAAGATGGAACATCTTGGATACGGTATTGAAGGAGTTGAACCAGGATTTCCAAATGGATAGGATAGGGTATTTCTATATGTGATAGATAATCCAAATGCAAAAATTTGTCTTCTAAAAAGGGAAATATTGAATGAATAGAGCGTAAATTCTGAAACTTTGGTATTTCTTTTTCTTTCAGACAAAAAAATTCCCGTAGCGAGAATGGGATTTCCACAACGATCGCAAACCCTTCAGATAGAATCTGAGAATAAAACTCAGAATAAAAATAATTTTTGTAATCCAATAATCGATCTTGGTTAGGATGATTAACCGAGTTATCCAAAAAATTCTGCTGATACATTCGAATAATTAAACGTTTCACAAGTAGTGAACTAAATTTCTTGTTATTACAACTAACAACTATTTCCACAGGTTCAGAACCATTTAATCCATAATGGTGGGCAAATGCATAAATATATTCCTGAAAGAGAAGTGGGTAGACAAAGTATTGTTGACGAGATTTATGTTTTTCTGAATACCCTTCGAATTTTTCCATTTGTATTTCTACTTGAATCAGAGAGAAGAAGCATTTCTCGGTTTATCGAATGATGATACATAGTGCAATATGGTCAGAACAGGGTGTTGCATTTTTAATACAAACCCTGGAAAGAAAGGGAGTCTAATCCACAGATCTTTTTCTGCTCCTTTTCTACCCAATTAGTTTATGTTTGTTCTAATTAAAAAAAAAGAACAGAACAAGTTTTTTATTTTTGCAGGCCAATCGCTCTTTTGACTTTGGAATACAGCCTCTTTATCAATATACTGCTTCTTTTACACATTCAATCCATAACATCCCTTATTCAATCCATAATCAAGAATAATTAGGATTTCTAAAAAAAAAAAGAAAAAATAAAGGGTCCACTCATAGGAAAACCCAACCTTTCCCCGCATCCGGCACTAATCTATTTTTAACGTCTAATTAGAGCGGGGAATCATTCCAATTAGGAAGTTCAGCTCGTTGCTTTTTATTTTACCAGAATTGGAGCCAGGCTCTATCCATTTATTCATTAGACCCAGAAAATCGTAATTTTGGATTCCATTCAAAAAAGATTGATTTTATTACGACATGCTATTTTTTCCATTCATTACCTTTGAGGATCAGTCGTGGTCTTCTAGACTCTACCAAGAGTCTGGACGAATTTGTTGTTTCATCCAAATGTGTAAAAGATCATAGTCGCACTTAAAAGCCGAGTACTCTACCATTGAGTTAGCAACCCAGATAAAAAAAGGATCTTAGATACGATCGAAATCCAAAAATCAATGGAATTACACCGCGCGCTTCTGTCAAAACATTGAACTAGCAAGACATCAAAAGATTTTTTTTATCGACCATGAAAAACACTCAAATGCCAAAACGAACAGGTCCGGTGAAATTCCACTAAAGTAAAGTTAAAAAAAGAGCGACCCTAATCACGATGGCCAAATTCTCCTTATTTTTAGCGATTTTTATTAACAAAAAATATATATTATAAAAAATATATATTATATTGTATGAGAATACATGCAAGAGGAACACCCTTATCATTTGAGCGAAGTGTAGGCGGAAAAATTGAATATGGAGTGAGGATAAAGAGACCCATCTATCTACAAATTCTATTTGTTCAATAGACCTTTGTCAATGGAAATACAATGGTAAGAAAACAAATTAGATAGAAAAAGTAAATAAAATAGGGGCTTATGTTGGATTGGCACGATATAATATAAATCCAAATAGGATTAAAAAAGAGGTAAATTGTGTCTAAATAATTAGACAACTAGGAATACTAATAATCTTCTCCTATCCTATTTTTTGATTCATTTAGTTCTTCAATTAACTCAAAGTTCTTTCTTTTTCTTTAAAGAATTCTGCCTTCCTTAAAATATCATAAACAGTTCTTGTTGGTTGAGCACCCTTTTCAAGGAAATAGAGAATAGCTGGAACATTTAAACAAGTTTGATTCTTTATCGGATCATAAAAACCTACTTTTTGAAGATCTCTTCCTTCTCTTCGAGATCGAACATCAATTGCAACGATTCGATAGACAGCTTATTGGGATAGATGTAGATAAACAACGCCCCCCCCTAGAAACGTATATGAGGTTTTCTCCTCATACGGCTCGAGAAAATGATTCGAATTTCTGTCGATAATAATAGAAATTAGACTATGACGTGCATTAATTTCCTTACAGAAAAAACAAATTTCATTTATACTCATGACTCAAGTGGGCTAATTTTGCCTGACAAACTTCGAAGGCAAAATCCTTCCAAAATTTTTGAGTCGTCTTTAAACTCTTTTCTTTGTCTCATTTCGAACGAATTGACTTTTATTCCTTATTCTAATCCAACTCTGTTGTTGAGACAATTGAAAATTGTGTTTACTTGTTCTGGAATCCTTTATCTTTGATTTGTGAAATCCTTGGGTTTAGACATTACTTCGGGAATTCCTATTTTTTTCTTTCAAAAGAGTAGCAACATACCCTTTTTTCTTATTTCCTTCGATAAAGCATTTATCTCTTCTATAGAAATCTAATAAGAGGGATTGATTCTGATATACTTTTATTGGACTTTCTTCTTATTTTAACCTTTCGATTTATTTCTATATTAAGGATAGACTGACAAAGTTGGCCTAATTTATTAGTTTTCACTAACCCTAGATTCTTTCCCTTGATAAAAAAAATTCTGTCCTCTCGAGCTCCATCGTGTACTATGTTACTTAAACCCAGCGCAAATTTGGTTCGGAACGAATAGAACAGGCTATGTCGAGCCAAGAGCATTTTCATTACTATGGAAAATGATGGATAGCAAAATCCACAATCGATCATGTCCTTCAAGTCGCACGTTGCTTTCTACCACATCGTTTTAAACGAAGTTTTACCATAACAAACATTCCTCTTTTCATTGCAAAGTGGTATAGAGAATTGATCCAATATGGATGGAATCATGAATAGTCATTGGTTTAGTTTTTTTATACTAATTAAAACTTGCTATCTATGGAGCAATATGGATAAAAGAAAGTAAGTATTTATCCGGGAAGCCTCCGCCAAGATCCAATTTATTTAAACCCATATTAAAATTCTATCATATGAATGAAACATAGTTTGAAAAAGACGACTAAACAAGTTTGCTTAAAACTTATTTATTCTTAAATTTCCACCCTCAACGGATGGCTCGAGATGATCAATCTTGAAGTGAGAAAAGAAGGATTGACTCTTCCTCAATAAATAAACTATCAACCTCCAAAAAAGTTTAATTAATTTAATTACTAGAATTAGAATTCTAGTAGTAATATATTTTTTCAGTACCAAAAACAATTAACTATAATAACTAAATAAACTATTCCAATGAAAAGATTGAAAGTTTTTGGTAGTTATAGAATTCTCGTACTTCTTCAACTCGAATACCAAAAGGAAGAAAAAAATATGACTAAGTGATTTTATAGTAGAGGCATATCCTGAATGTGCTTGATAGATCCCATTTTTTCATGAAAATAAAGATAGTCAATTTGACTGGACTTAAGACTTTATTATGTTTTCTGAGAAAGAATAAGATATCATTATTCTCTTTAATAAACTTTTGTCTCGTACGGAATACTATATGATTTCACCGTTTGTTTCATCAGAAACAATCTGGGACGGAAGGATTCGAACCTCCGAGTAACGGGACCAAAACCCGCTGCCTTACCACTTGGCCACGCCCCATTTCGGGTTTTATGCGACACTAATAAACACTAGTATGTTTATTTGTTATTCGTCAATACCATTTCAATTACATAAAAAAGGAGGGATATTCTCTTGCTAGTATTCTACACATGCGGATAATATAGAATCAAAAAAATGCATTGATCATTACATGGAATTCTATTAAGATATTATATGAAAGTCGAATTTATTCCACTCTCATTTGAGAGTGCGAATACAAGGAGGTATTTTGTGTTTGGGAAAGTCCGAAGAAAAAAGATTTTGAATCTGCCTTTTCCTTCTTTCCCTTAAAAAAATAACTCAAGAAAAATCCAATTATTTACTCTACAAGAATGAAATGCTTGTTATGCCTAATATACTTAGTTTAACCTGTATCTGTTTTAATTCTGTTCTTTATCCTACTAGTTTTTTCTTTGCCAAATTACCCGAAGCTTATGCTATTTTCAATCCAATCGTGGATATTATGCCTGTTATACCTCTATTCTTTTTTCTATTAGCCTTTGTTTGGCAAGCTGCTGTAAGTTTTCGATGAAATCTTTAGTACTCTGTATGCCAAATTGAATGATGTGTTCATTCCAAAAAAATTTTAAAATGGGTAAAAGCCGAGAAGTTTTATATTTTTATATTATGAACCTTCGATTCTAAAATTTAAATTCTTCTACATTGAATGGGTAGCTACAGCAATAAATTTGGATCAGCCTTTCTACTCCCCTGCACCTAGGTTGAGCAGGTACCTAAAGGTACCTACACAATACCTAACCACCTAACCCTATTTTTGCTATTGATAAGAGTGCTTATTATAAAAGAATTCTTGCAATTTTTTTCAAGAATTCTTTTTTGCATTTTTAGGTATAAAAAAAAACCATCCTAGTGGATCCGTGTGGTAAGGAAAAACTGGTAATCTATTCCTTAAAAAAAAATCTTGGAGATTATGTAATGCTTACTCTCAAACTTTTTGTTTATACAGTAGTGATATTCTTTGTTTCACTCTTTATCTTTGGATTCTTATCTAATGACCCAGGACGGAATCCTGGACGCGAGGAGTAAAAATTCAGTTTTTTTTTTTCTTATTGGATTTGTTTCGTACATTTATCTATGAGAAAATCCGGGGGTCAGAATTCTTTCCAATTCGAAAGTCCCAAATGATCCAAGGGAGCGGAAAGAGAGGGATTCGAACCCTCGGTACAAAAAAATTGTACAACGGATTAGCAATCCGCCGCTTTAGTCCACTCAGCCATCTCTCCACGTTCCAAAGCGAAAGGTTTCCGTGATATGATATAGGCAAGAAATAAGAAATAACGGTTGCAAAAAACCCCTTTTTTTTCTTTCAAAAGTCTATAAAAATTATATTGCCAATTCCATTTTAATTATATTCTTTTTTCTTAATGTTAATAAAAAAAGAAGAAAATTCTTGTTTTTTCTTTCTAAAAATCGATATTGGCCGAGAGACAATCAAATAGATTTTCTCTTTAGCGGGCATTTCCATATAGGACTTGTTATAATTATAATAAAACAAGCAGGTTATATAAAAAAAACGCTTTTTTTGTCGATTATTTATCAAGAAAGCAAAAAGGGTTCTTATCAAATCCACCATAAAATTGGAAAGAAGCATAAAGTAAGTAGACCTGACTCCTTTAATGATGCCTCTATCCGCTATTCTGATATATAAATTCGATGTAGATGAAATTGTATAAGCGAATTTTTTTTATTTCCTTAGACTTAGACCGCGCAAGACAAGAATTTTTCGCTATTTACGATTTCATATTCTTGTTACTAGATGTTCTATAGGAATAAGAAGAAATCGCAACTCCTTTGCGCTACACATAAAATTGGATTTCGAAGGTCCATTTTTTTTTTTCAGAATCCTCTATTATTTTAGTTCTTCCACCCATGCAATAGAGAGGGAATGGGAAAAGAAGGGTTACTTTTATTTGCATTTTTCCCTTAAAAGATAGACTTTGAAATAGGAGTCTTGGAATAATGCTGAATTCAAAGGTTTATTTCTTTCTATAGTATAAGAAAAACAATTTATTTCTATTTCTATAGTATAAGAAAAACAAATAAATAGTATAAGAAAAACAAATCGAATCAAATTCATGGATTTACCACGACCTCGGTTGTGACTGTGACTCCATAGATAAAAATGGGAAATTTCTCTCTTCGAGACCATTGAAAAAGGGCATTGAACGAGAAAGAAATCGTCCACAGATAATAAAACTATCATATGCCTTGGAAAGTGATATGAGGTGCTCGGAAATGGTTGAAGTAATTGAATAGGAGGATCACTATGACTATAGCCCTTGGTAGAATTCCTAAAGAAGAAAATGATCTATTTGATACTATGGATGACTGGTTACGAAGGGACCGTTTCGTTTTTGTAGGATGGTCTGGCCTATTGCTCTTTCCTTGTGCTTATTTCGCTTTAGGGGGTTGGTTTACAGGGACAACTTTTGTAACTTCTTGGTATACCCATGGATTGGCTAGTTCCTATTTGGAAGGTTGTAATTTCTTAACCGCAGCAGTTTCTACCCCTGCCAATAGTTTAGCACACTCTTTGTTGCTACTATGGGGGCCCGAAGCACAAGGAGATTTTACTCGTTGGTGTCAATTAGGCGGTCTATGGACTTTTGTAGCTCTCCACGGGGCTTTTGCACTAATAGGTTTCATGTTACGCCAATTTGAACTTGCTCGGTCTGTTCAATTGCGGCCTTATAATGCAATCTCATTCTCTGGTCCAATTGCTGTTTTTGTTTCTGTATTCCTTATTTATCCACTGGGGCAATCTGGTTGGTTCTTTGCGCCGAGTTTTGGCGTAGCAGCGATATTTCGATTCATCCTTTTCTTCCAAGGATTTCATAATTGGACGTTGAACCCATTTCATATGATGGGAGTTGCCGGAGTATTAGGTGCGGCTCTGCTATGCGCTATTCATGGAGCGACCGTAGAAAACACTCTATTTGAGGACGGTGATGGTGCAAATACCTTCCGTGCTTTTAACCCAACTCAAGCTGAAGAAACTTATTCAATGGTCACTGCTAACCGCTTTTGGTCCCAAATCTTTGGTGTTGCTTTTTCCAATAAACGTTGGTTACATTTCTTTATGCTATTTGTACCCGTCACCGGTTTATGGATGAGTGCTATTGGCGTAGTTGGCTTGGCTCTGAACTTACGTGCCTATGACTTTGTTTCCCAGGAAATCCGTGCAGCGGAAGATCCTGAATTTGAGACTTTCTACACCAAAAATATTCTTTTAAACGAGGGTATTCGTGCGTGGATGGCAGCTCAGGATCAGCCTCATGAAAATCTTATATTCCCTGAGGAGGTTCTACCACGTGGAAACGCTCTTTAATGGAACTTTCGTTTTAGCTGGTCGTGACCAAGAAACCACCGGCTTTGCTTGGTGGGCTGGGAATGCCAGACTTATCAATTTGTCCGGTAAACTGCTTGGAGCTCATGTAGCTCATGCCGGATTAATCGTATTCTGGGCCGGAGCAATGAACCTATTTGAAGTGGCCCATTTCGTACCAGAAAAGCCCATGTATGAACAAGGGTTGATTTTACTTCCACACTTAGCTACTCTAGGTTGGGGAGTAGGGCCAGGGGGGGAAGTTCTAGATACTTTTCCGTACTTTGTATCTGGCGTACTTCACCTAATTTCCTCCGCAGTCTTAGGCTTCGGTGGCATTTATCACGCGCTTCTGGGACCCGAGACTCTTGAGGAATCTTTTCCATTCTTTGGTTATGTCTGGAAAGATAGAAATAAAATGACTACAATTTTGGGTATTCACTTAATTTTGTTAGGTCTAGGTGCTTTTCTTCTAGTACTCAAGGCTCTTTATTTTGGCGGTGTATATGATACCTGGGCCCCTGGGGGGGGAGATGTAAGAAAAATTACCAATTTGACCCTTAGTCCCAGTGTTATATTTGGTTATTTACTAAAATCTCCTTTTGGTGGAGAAGGGTGGATTGTTAGTGTAGATGATTTAGAAGATATAATTGGTGGGCATGTATGGTTGGGTTTTATTTGTGTATTTGGCGGAATTTGGCATATTTTAACCAAACCCTTCGCATGGGCTCGCCGTGCATTTGTATGGTCTGGAGAAGCTTACTTGTCTTATAGTTTAGCTGCTTTATCTGTCTTTGGTTTTATCGCTTGTTGTTTTGTATGGTTCAATAATACAGCTTATCCGAGTGAGTTTTATGGACCCACCGGGCCAGAAGCTTCTCAAGCTCAAGCATTTACTTTTCTAGTTAGAGACCAGCGTCTTGGAGCTAATGTGGGATCCGCTCAAGGACCCACAGGTTTAGGTAAATATCTAATGCGTTCCCCAACTGGGGAGGTTATCTTTGGAGGGGAAACTATGCGTTTTTGGGACCTTCGTGCTCCATGGTTAGAACCTCTAAGGGGCCCCAACGGTTTGGACTTGAGTAGGTTGAAAAAAGACATACAACCTTGGCAAGAACGACGCTCAGCAGAATATATGACCCACGCTCCTTTAGGCTCTTTAAATTCCGTGGGTGGCGTAGCTACCGAGATCAATGCAGTTAATTATGTCTCTCCTAGAAGTTGGTTATCAACTTCTCATTTTGTTCTAGGATTCTTCTTTTTTGTGGGCCATTTATGGCATGCAGGAAGAGCCCGAGCTGCTGCAGCAGGTTTTGAAAAGGGAATCGATCGTGATTTGGAACCTGTTCTTTACATGAACCCTCTTAACTAAGATTTTCTTATTTATACCTGTTCTACTTTTTTCTGTTCTGGCTCGGTTATTCCATCTAGCCGAGCCATTCATTCCTTTTTATGAAAGAAAGATAAGGGACAGAAAAAAAAAATAAATAAAAATGAAAGAAACAAACGTATTCAATAAGCAAAAGGAGAGAGAGGGATTCGAACCCTCGATAGTTCCTAGAACTATACCGGTTTTCAAGACCGGAGCTATCAACCACTCAGCCATCTCTCCACAGCCTAATCCTTATTTTACTCCTACAAATAGAACATAGCCATATAAAAAATAAAAAGATTTATTAGCCTCTAGAAAGATATCAGATACAAGTTCCTTTTCGATATATCTCTGTATACTGTATACACGGATACAGGATCCGCTATACCCGCTTGTGAAATAAAGAGTAAATAATCTCTTCTCACCCCCATATCCAAATAAAAAGCGGTTTAAGTAATAAATTTGAATTAAAGAGAAGAATCAATGGATTCATGATTAAACCCCTCCTACTTCTTGTATTTTTTTACAATTTTGGTTTAAGTGAGGGATCAAATATGTAGTCAACTTTATTTGATGGTAGCTTGGAGGATTAGAAATATGACTATTGCTTTCCAATTAGCTGTTTTTGCATTAATTGCGACTTCCTCAGTCTTAGTAATTAGTGTACCCCTTGTATTTGCTTCTCCTGATGGTTGGTCAAATAATAAAAATGTTGTATTTTCCGGTACATCATTATGGATTGGACTAGTCTTTCTCGTAGCTATTCTGAATTCTCTCATTTCTTAAATGAAATTTGGTTAATATTTATTAACCCCATAAAAAAGAAATAATAAAGGCCATTTCTTCTAAAAAATTAGAATAGTGAGGACGTATTAAAACGCAATTTGCGTTCCGAATTGCTAGCTCTTCTCTTTCAGTATTATGAAATTCCATTCCCATTAGAATATTCATTGACAGATAATAAAAAAAGGGAAAACTCTAATATAATAGAAAATGAAATGAAACGGTCGACCCAGACATAGAAGGTCGACCCAGGCGGATATACGCTATAAAATATATACCGTAGCGAGCGTAGTTCAATGGTAAAATATCTCCTTGCCAAGGAGAAGATACGGGTTCGATTCCCGCCGCTCGCCCGCTTAATTTATCAAAGTACTATGATAAAAAGTTTAGTCTAGTTAACTGTTTAACTACTTATATTAAATTAAGTATTAATTAGGTGTTAGTCTAGTGCCGTATCCCTTACTATCTTACCCTTCCTTTGCATCCCACTCAAAAAAAGAGGGCGCTCCAGAGGCAGAAATAGAACTCGCCAACAGAGCTCCAAAAATTGGGTATTAACTGAGACAAACAACGGGCAAACTTTTTTTAAAGGGAAGGGAGAGGTAGACTGTCCCTTTCGTTTCATTTTTATTTTCTGCAGGGTAGGGAGAGGCCTTGCGCCTTCTTTTTTTGAAGGCAAGTGACTTCGCAAACTGCTCAATTTTGCCCTCTAGGGCCGGGAACTAATGAATAAAAAAGGGTTGGATACGCCCCTCTACCATACATATCTAGAGAAATAGAATAGTCCTTTTATACAGACTGCTAAGTGCGGAGACGGGAATCGAACCCGTGACCTCAAGGTTATGAGCCTCGTGAGCTACCAAACTGCTCTACTCCGCTCTGGAGTACCAGAAACTGGTGGACAAAAAAGGCTTGAATACAAGCCTCTAACATGTCTAGACAAATAGAATACTCCTTTTATACAGAATGGAGCGGGTAGCGGGAATCGAACCCGCATCGTTAGCTTGGAAGGCTAGGGGTTATAGTCGACGTTGGTTGATTATTTTTAACGTCTCTAATTCAAAACCGAACATGAAATTTTGATTTCATTCGGCTCCTTTATGGATATTCTCACCACTTAACATCTATGTCAGCTTTTCTATTTGAATGGAACCAAAGCTCTCCGCTTTCTAGATGATCCTTATAGAGTAGGAGATAGAAATTCTATCTAAATTCATCTAATCTACTTACTTCGTTCCCTAATTTCATTCAAGAGATCCTGAGGAAAAGAATTGGGTTTCCACCGAGCTGAAACAATATGCGGATGGTTCTAGTAAACCAAAACTATCGTTTTTTAGCTATTTGGCTTCCTTATTCCTTATTTTAAGAAGATTTAGTTACGATTGGAAATCAACTTTTTTGTATCTTCATCCATAGATCCTTTACTCATATTTTCAAAATTGGAATACTTAATCCAATGCAAAATTATGCTTCGCGACTCTGTACTCATAATCCTATTTTTATTTTGGATGCAATTTAAATTAGTCTTTGGATACAAATCGCCAGAATGTATATTCTTCCTCAATATGCTATTGAGAGGAAAAGGATTTAATCCTTTATAAGAACTAAAGTTTTCATCGGAATATAAAAATAAAAAACTTAAGGATGCCTTAAGTATATCATTTCAAATTCAGTTATTAATAGAACGAATCACACTTTTACCACTAAACTATACCCGCTACATTGTAGATTATGGTATAAATGGTACCCTTTGTCAAGGATAGCCATTTGACAAGAAGGCTAATTCCCCCTTATTGAATCAGATGGAGAAGGTTCATGACACTGAGCCGTTGGTACTTCTACTTCGATCGCTCGCCTTTACTTTAGGATTTAGATAGCCCCTCTGGTCTGTAAAAAAAATCTTTTCTTACCATGCTAATAGCGCCTGAACCAAATGTATTTATTTTGATTAGGATCCTATTCTACGGTTACGACTACAATAATAATTATTTACTTTGCAAGGACGTAAGTGTGTCAGACTGCTAAATTGTTTTATTATTCCTACAATATAAACTAGGGGATATAGGGGGTAACACTGTCCCTATAAATTCCTTTTTTCCTTTTCTTTTTTGTCCAGAATTGAACAAAAAAGAAATTATGGAAGATGTTTTCTTCCCCCATTAAGTCCGAGCCATAGAGTAAGAGTGAGATGAGTTTTCCAAATTCATCATAGACTTTCCCTATGGCTTGATAGAAGTAAGCAGCAAAGAGTCGTAACTTAAAGAAAAAAACGGACAGGGCCGACAGATTTACCTGATGTAAAGAAGATCCTAAAAGTCTCTGATTAGTCGACTCTCTCCATTTAACACTTTCCTCTCTCTCCTTTTTTCCACTGACTCAATTCTAGTTTATTAGATTCTTGTTTAAAAGAATGCAAAAAGTTCAATAGAACTAAGAACACATAAAAAATAGCATAGAGGATCAAGGCCATTACCAAAAGTTCCTCCCAAGGATCCTATATCCTATTGGGTATCTGTTCCCCGCCTTTTCCCGCTAGGATCGGAAATCTTATATTTTCCATATCCATATACCGTTGAATCCTTGGGGTTCCAGAATCCGCCTATTTTACTAGTCTTCGGAAACGGAAAACCCTGAACCAAGAAGAGTTGGATATGTTATGTAGGGTATGTTTTTTTTTATTAATTTTATTTTGAGCTCTCAAGATATCGATATATACATATACAATCTCTACATAATGTCTCTCTCTCTATCTCTATATATTATATATATAATATGTACATTATGCAGTAGACCCATAATGGGAAATCCAAGTGGCTAATTTTTGAATTAAATAAAAAGCCCTTTTAACTCAGTGGTAGAGTAATGCCATGGTAAGGCATAAGTCATCGGTTCAAATCCGATAAAGGGCTTTTTAAATTAGTGGTAGAGTAATCTCGTGCTAAGACGTAAGTCGTTGGTTCGAATCTGATAGAGTACTTTTCTACTAAATTGATTCACTTTTTTTCTTTGTTTTTGAAACTTTCTCTATATTTTTAGAGAATTTTATGACTTAGTGCGGGATGGATGCATTTTTGGTATGAACACTAAATGAAGCACGGAGAATTAATCTATAACGATCAACTAAAAAAAATCCTAGATGAAAACATAACAGAAAAGTTGGAAAAAACTCTTTGCTTTGGATCTATTTATACTTTTCGAGTATATTGACAATTCCAAAAAACTGCTCATACTATGATTATAGTATAATCACGAGCGGTTGTATATGGCCCTATCGTCTAGTGATGCCCCTATCGTCTAGTGGTTCAGGACATCTCTCTTTCAAGGAGGCAGCGGGGATTCGACTTCCCCTGGGGGTAGGGAGTATTATGAAAGGAGGTTAATCATAGATTAGCAAAAACCCTAGAATAAATTCTTCCTGGGTCGATGCCCGAGTGGTTAATGGGGACGGACTGTAAATTCGTTGACAATGTCTACGCTGGTTCAAATCCAGCTCGGCCCAAACCAAAAATCTAGGGCTTCGTGAGTATGAACTAAATCCTTTTGTTTTTCTTCCATAAAATAAAATGTCTGATCTATAGAAATAAAAGATAAAGAAAAAAGGGAAATTTTTTTTTCTAATCCATATCTCTCTCATTCCTTTCTTACAAACAAAAGAGTTTTTCTTATTGAAGGCTGGATTATTATCCATTTTTAGTGATAAAAAATCACGACATACTAGTTATGTCACTCTCACTATACCCACGTATAATATAATATGTGGGTATGTAGTATATGATTCGTCTATTTCTTAGAGTACGAAAGACGAATCGAATCTTCTTATGGTTCTATTTAAGAATGGGTATGCCATACACCCCGCGGGGATTGTAGTTCAATTGGTCAGAGCACCGCCCTGTCAAGGCGGAAGCTGCGGGTTCGAGCCCCGTCAGTCCCGAACTAGGGTTCAATGAATGGAGAAATTGATATTTCCTTTTTCCATGAAAAAAAGGGGCAGGGAGCAAGATCAAATACCCACAGGGCACCCTTACTTCACTTTTTTATTTTGCATCTCTCATTAAAGAGGGAGGGAGGGCATATAGGAATTTTTTTTTCACTACTCCCAATCGATAAAGAAAGACACACATACGATATGTGGATTAGTAGAATTTAGGATATTATATTACTCTATCTTTCTTTATGATGATACCATCCTCATCTTAATTTCCTATTCCACTCTTATGGAATAGAGTACCGGTATTTTACCGGAATCCATACATAAATCGTATTCCCTTTTTATTTCAGACCTCTTTTCCCCATCTCACTTCTACTGCTTATTTGGATGTCTATGTGACCCATAGAAAGTGAAAGTTGGTCATATAATACATACATAATTGTATGTATAACTATAAGAAAAAGGAAGGGAAATTGTATAAGATTAAGAAAGTATAAGATTAAGAAAGCTCGTGGGTTAGAGATATAGAAAAGAAAAAGTAGAAAAGGATTAAAAAAGAGGGAATTCCTAATCCAATCAAAAAACCCATTTTGGTCTTAGTGTGGATAGAGGATCTTCCTATGTTATACTATATAACTCTCATCCGTGAAATATAACTCTCATCCATGAATTGATTTGATAGATCCGATATTCATAATATTGAATTGATTCAGTATTATCAGAATGCAAGCCCTACCCTTGAATTTACAAGATACCCCTTTTTCCTCTCCATGGGATTACATCCCGAGTTATTGTGAAAATAAAAAATAAAGAGGTTATGGAAGTCAATATTCTCGCATTTATTGCTACTGCACTGTTCATTCTAGTTCCTACTTCTTTTTTACTTATTATTTATGTAAAAACAGTCAGCCAAAATAATTAATTGGAATTCCAATTAATCATTGAAGAAATTAAAAAGGGATTAAATAAAAAAAATCCAAGTCTTAAATGAAAGGATCTGGTTGGAATCTTAAAGTGTGGTAGAAAGAACTACATATAGTTTTTTCTACGACACTTTAGATTCTTTCTATTATATTATCTTTGAATCTACATAGAATAGATTAGTAGATTGAAATAGTTAAGTAGTCTAATTCAATTTCTTTTTTTCATTGCATCCACTTAATTTCAATCAGGTCAAAATAAAAAAATCTAAGACAATTCTTGACCAAAGAATCCATGGAAGGAAAGAAAAATAATATGAAGAATAGACTATAGTAAAAAGTAAAAGGAAATGGAAAATGTGTGATATGCCGTGAATAGTTCCGTGGAAGAAAGTCTAATTTTCTTATGTATAGAACTTTTTTTAACCATTCGTCATTTCTAGTAGAAATTCTGAATGGTATAATGGCTCTTTCTTACATTACAACTTACAATACAAGAGTTTCTTACAGGAGTGAAACAAAACTAAAGAAAAAGATTAAAGAATAACGTTTGACAAAATGATTAATGCAAAATGATCCATTAAAGAAAAGAATTGATACAACAATTTGATTACTTAATCAATTAGTAGTATCCCTAGAGTCCACTCCTTCCCCATACTACTAGTGAAAGAGAAAATGTAAAGACTACCATTAAAGCAGCCCAAGCGAGACTTACTATATCCATCTAAATTATGTCTCCTATTTCTATGAAGGGATTATTCTACTATTGATCAATAATCATAGTGGAATCAAGGGTACAGAGTCAAAAAGGGATTCCGCCCTAAGGCCATGGATCAATCAGTTCAAGAATTTTACTCCTAACAAATTCTTATAGGAATTCTGGTAGAATTAGAGAGCATTAAAAATACGAGATACTATAGCCCTTTTTTCCTTAAAAAAGAAAGAGTACGGGAATGATGTCCTGAATAGAAGAAGCGGGAATAGGAAGATTTTTTATTCCTTTTGTTACTCTTTTTTTTTTTTTTAAGCAAAGGACGCCCGAATATACCATAAAATTATCGATAGATAAATATTTATTGGATACCTACCTTACCTAATGTTTATTTTTGACCTAAACCCTGCAGCCTTGCTTTGTATCATTCTATGAAAGAATGAAGAGATTTTATCCATAATACAACTCCTAAATTGATTTTTGATCGACCTATTTATCTGATTCTCGTTAGAATTAAGTAGTCCTTACTTTAGTGTATGTAGGTAACATAAGATGTACGATAAAAAAATGTATAATAATTAGTAAGTCTTGATATTCTTTCGTGGAGTCCCTTCTTGAATCTTAGATTGAAAAAAAAAAAGAATGCCCCTTAGGGACCTTTCTTTGGATACCAAGATTTCTGACATCTTATCCTCGTATTTTAAAATTATCAAATCGAAT
>NW_028259461.1:4934288-4941753 GCF_056163025.1 Triticum urartu | reverse complement strand
CATTATTCCTCGAGAAGTAGAAAGAATAGCAATTCCCATTCCACCCAAAACTTTAGGAATTCCTTGATAGTTGGTATAAATTCGTAAGCCGGGTCGGCTGATACGCTTTAAAAAGGTTCTTGTTCTATATATTCCTTTTATAGTCTTTCTCTTTTGATGTCGCAAAGTTGAAACCAAGAAATATCTGTTACGTTCCTGATGTTTCCGAACACTTTCAATAAAACCCTCTCGTAGAAGTATTTTAACAATGTTTTCGGTAATATTTGTAGATACTACTCGAACTGTTCCTTTTTTATTCATGTCCGCATTTCTTATAGAGGTTAGTAAATCAGCAATAGTGTCCTTGCCCATAAGACTCTAATTCTAGGTTCCTCCTAATTTTTCTATAATCAACATGTTTTCTTTTTTTTTTTTTCATTTTGGATTTTAAAACATATACGTAAAACACAATCTACTAAATTAATTCTTTGGTCTCAATTTCGCCTACTAGTATTTATAATACTTCAGAGCTAATGAAACTATTTTGGTAAAATTCAATTCTCTCAATTCCTCGGCAATCGCGCCAAAAACTCGAGTTCCTTTTGGATTGCCTTTTTGATCAATTATAACCGCAGCATTGTCATCATAGCGGATTATTATACCGTCTTCGCATTTGAACTCTTTACATGTACGTACAATTACAGCTCGAATTACTTCGGATCTTTCTAGAGGCATTTGGGGCAATGCGTCTTTGATTACAGCAACAATAACATCACCAATACGAGCATATCGCTGATTACCAGCAGCTTCCTATGACTCGAATACACATCAATTTTCGAGCTCCACTATTATCTGCTACATTTAAAAGGGTCTGAGGTTGAATCATATTATTTTGATTTCAATTTGTTATTTCAATGCAAAAGGATGAAAGAAATATTGTCTTTCCAGAAAGAAAAACCGAGCATTTTTTTTTATCTTCCATACCCCTTTTAGGGTTCTATATCTCTAATCGAATAAATTGACTTCGTATGGGCATTTTACTGGCAGCTATGGAGATAGCTGCTCTAGCTACAGTTTCAGATACTCCCCCCATTTCATAAAGTATACGACCAGGTTTAACAACGGATACCCAATATTCGGGGGACCCCTTTCCCGAGCCCATACGTGTTTCCGTGGGTCTTAGTGTAACCGGTTTGTCGGGAAATATACGTACCCATATTTTTCCACCACGACGTGCATATCGTGTTATTGCTCTTCGTCCTGCTTCTATCTGTCTCGCCGTGATCCAAGCGGGTTCAAGTGCTTGAAGAGCATATCTACCAAAACAAATACGATTGCCTCGGCAGGATTTTCCTTTCATTCTTCCTCTATGTTGTTTGCGAAATCTGGTTCTTTTGGGGTTATAGTCGATGGTTCTCTTTCTTAGTTCCATCTCTACTGCAAAACTGGACATGAGAGTTTCTTCTCATCCAGCTCCTCGCGAATGGAATCAGAAAGCATGTAAATTTCTCTAATTCATAATATTCCAAAATATTACGGTACGGATAGATACACATTAATAGATAATAGAAAAAGTTCGGTTTTTTTTATATTGAATTTGTTAAAACAGAAAAATATAATATATAGTCAAAAAAGAAGATCTAGAATATATCCAGATGTGTGTGTATATTTATCTAAATTCTATATTTATAGATAATGTAATCCTTCTTAAAAAAATCCTTATTTTTACTCTTATTGAATCGCGGTAAAGTATTCTAATTCAATAAGAATTTCGCGGGCGAATATTTACTCTTTCCTGTCTTATTTGTTAATTTATAAACTTACCAAATAAGACAATTTTTTTGGTTTGTTCCGCCATCCCACCCAATGAAGTGTTAGGATTCTTTTCAATAAAATCCTATGGAATCATAGGTTCTGTCGTTCCCACTGCTTCTCCTTGAATGGTTAGGTCTGAATCCCGCAACGGAGCTTCCAAAAAATTTCTTTCCGAGTTAATTTTCTCAGTTTTATTAACCCGGGCGGCTCTTTATTATTGCTTTAAATTTGTAGTTCTTGTTTCAAGTTACAATTTTTAATTCTCTATTATTTTTATTATATTGATGCTTTATCACATTGCCTTTTATGATGTAATTCATAGACCATACATAGTGGAATCCTATATCTTATTTATTTCCTCTTCCTTCTTTCTATCATCCCTCCCTTTATCCACATCCCTTTAGTTTTGCTTCACAACCTAGAATCCCTTTTCTTTTTTAGAGAAAAAATTGCAGTTGCTACAACTATATGACACATCTACTCATTTATGTTATGATAGAGGTATTTATTCATATAGTGACTGTTTCTTAGTTAGGATCTCGACAATACGAAGCAATAGGTTGGTTATTAGTTAATTTTCTATAATTACTAAGTTTTTTTCTTAAAAAAAAGAAAAAAATAACGAGTCACACACTAAGCATAGCAATTATATTAAATGATTTATCAATTTTCATTAAATCTTATAGAAAGAGGTATAATTTCTTCTTTTGCAGGGATTTCAGGAAAAAAGTCTCTTGTCATTTTTTATTCTATCAATGGACAGAATCCGAAGACAAGATTACTTATTCTTCGTCTACGAATATCCAAATTTTTACACCTAATACTCCATAGATAGTCCGAATTGGATAGCAGCAATAATCAATTTTAGCGCGAATTGTTTGGAGGGGAAGTCTACCCTTTTTAATAGATTCGGCGCGTGCAATTTCTTTTCCTCCGAGACGACCCGCAATTTTTACTTTTACTCCCCTTATATCTGCTTTTTTAGTTAATTCAATGGCTTTTTTCATTGCCTTTCGGAATGAAACTCTATTTTTTAATTGGAAAGCTATATATTCTGCAAGAATGTTAGGCTGTCTATAAGGTTCTTTAACTTTTTCGATAGAAATATTAAATCTCTGGTTTACAGAGTTAATTCCTTTTGTAGATCTTTCTCTAATTCTTCGATTGCTCCTTTTTTCTTTAATAAATTTGGGAATCCAATATGGATTATGACGTGGATCGTATCGATTTCTTTTTGGATTTCTATATGTGTAATTACTTCGGAACTTGAACCTGAGTCCATTTTTCTATTATGTGTAATTACTTCGGAACTTGAGTCTGATTCTATTTTTCTATTCGAGCCCTTTTTCCTATTCTTTTGTATATAGTTCTTGATACAATCCCTTATTTTTTATCTTCCTGTAGACCTTCAGAATAATTTTTTGGTTGTGCGAACCAAAAGGAATGGTGTTTTTGGGTTGTACCAAGTCTGAAACCGAGTGGATTTATTTTTTGTCCCATATTTTTCTATTCTATATTTTTTTTACTGGGAATCGAAATCTTAGATGGATCTAAAGGTTATTTAGATTTCTTTACTATATTTAGTACAATTGTTATATGACACATGCTTTTTTTTATGGGGAAACTACGTCCTCGAGCTCGAGGTCTGAATTTCTTCATAATAGTACTCCTACTGACTTCGGCTTTAGTAATAAATAAATTCGCTTTGTCGAAATCCCTATAATGAGTAGCATTTGCGGCTGCCGAATAAACCAACTTTAAGATGGGATAAGATGCTCGATAGGGCATGAGGTTCAGTATCATAACAGTTTCCTCGTAGTAACGCCAGCGAATCTCGTCAAGAACTCTTTGTGCTTTGAAAACAGACATAGGGATACGTTTTTGTGCTTTGAAAACTCTCTCGAACTTAAGTAGACGATCGGTTGGAACTTTCCTTGCGAGTTTCCTTAGCCCACTTTTCTTCTTCTTTATCCTAGGGATATACTTTACTAGTTTGAAACTTGTCATAAATAAGGTTATTCCCCGCCTACCTTTACTTTATTTTGAATCTTTTTTTCTTCTTAATCTTTCTATTCAGAATTCAGTTAACGACGAGATTTAGTATCCTTTCTTGCATTTTCATAACTCGTGAAATGCCGAGTAGGCACGAATTCCCCCAATTTGCGACCTACCATAGGATTTGTTATGTAAAATAGGTATATGTTCCCTTTCCATTATGAATCGCGATTGTATGGCCAACCATTGTGGGTAGAATGCTAGATGCCCGGGACCACGTTACTATTGTTTCTTTCTCCTCCTTCATATTGACCTTTTCTATCTTTGCCAATAAATGATGAGCTACAAAAGGATTCGTTTTTTTTCGTGTCACAGCTGATTACTCCTTTTTTCCTTTTTAAAGAGTGGCATTCTATGTCCAATATCTCGATCGAAGTACGGAGGTCAGAATAAATAGAATAATGATCAATGGAAAAAAGAAAAAAATCCTTTAGCTGGATAAGGGGCGGATGTAGCCAAGTGGATCAAGGCAGTGGATTGTGAATCCACCATGCGCGGGTTCAATTCCCGTCGTTCGCCCATCGCATTATTGCAAATTCCAAAAATGCAATTTTCCATATTCCTAGTTACGTATTTACTTACGGCGACGAAGAATAAAACTATCGCTATATTTTTTCCTTTTCCTAGTTCTTCTTCCAAGCGCAGGATAACCCCAAGGGGTTGTGGGTTTTTTTCTACCAATGGGAGCTTTCCCTTCACCGCCCCCATGGGGGTGGTCCACAGGGTTCATAACTACCCCTCTTACTACGGGGCGTTTACCTAGCCAACACTTAGATCCGGCTCTACCCAAACTTTTTTGGTTCACCCCAACATTACCCACTTGTCCGACTGTTGCTAAGCAGTTTTGGGATACTAAACGGACCTCCCCAGATGGTAATCTTAAAGTGGCCGATTTACCCTCTTTTGCAATGAGTTTCGCTACAGCACCTGCTGCTCTAGCTAATTGCCCACCCCTTCCACGTGTGATTTCTATGTTATGCATGGCCGTGCCTAAGGGCATATCGGTTGAAGTAGATTCTTCTTTTCTCTCAAAAAACCCCTTCCCAAACTGTACAAGCTTCTTCCAAAGCATACGGCTTTCTAGATGTATATGACGATCTCTAGACAGATGGATCTTATATGAATCATATGATGAAGTACCACATGAGTGGATATATAGGAAAGGAATCCAAATCTGCCGAATCGCTCATGTTATGATCTTCTACATCCTAGGTCTCTGCGTTCCGTCATCTGGCTTATGTTCTTCATGTAGCATTCAGATCGAATGACTCTATGAAATTACGTCGATACTTCCACATATTATGGGTAACGTAGGAGACATCCCTATTTTCCCCCGGGGGTCTTAATTACCACTGCTTAGCTTTCAATTTGCCTCTGACCATCAAATTAAATGTGAATAACCCGTCCTCCTCTCTTTGAAACAAGGGGCGCTTCCGGTTCTGTGCGTGCTTCAAACAATTTTGTCTTCTCCATATTACCATATCTCTAGAGCCAATAATTTTCTATGAGGAACTACTGAACTCAATCACTTGCTGCCGTTACTCAACAGTTTTCTGTTGAGGTCTATCCCGTAGAGGTAGTCAAATTGGATCAGTGATCGATTTCTAGGTTTCGTCGTAAACCTAATTGGTTACTTCCAATTACGTAAATCAATAGTTCAAACCGCACTCAAAGGTAGGGCATTTCCCATTGATATAGGAACTTTTGTACCAGAAACAATAGTATCTCCAATTATAGCCCCTCTGGGATGTAAAATATATCTCTTCTCACCATCCCCATAGTGTATGAGACAAATGTATGCATTTCGATTAGGGTCGTATTCTATGGTTACGATTCTACCAGATATGTCTTTTTGATTCCGTCGAAAATCTATTTTACGGTATAGGCGCTTATGACCTCCCCCTCTATGCCTTGCGGTAATGATTCCTCTGGAATTACGACCTTTACCACAACGGTGCCGTCCATGGATCAAATTATTTCGTGGATTGGATTTCACTTGCCTGTCTACGGTTCCCTTGCGTGTGCTCGGGATAGGTGTTTTGTATAAATGTTTCGCCGTATTATTAAGTATTCTCCTTTAGTTTTTTTCTCTATCTAGAAGTGGAATAGAATAACCCGGTTGAAGGGTAATGATCATACGTCTGTAATGCATTGTATGGCCCAGAATAGGTCCTATTCTTCTACCTTTTCCAGGTAGTCGATGGCTATTCACAGCTACCACCTTAACACCAAAGAAGAGTTCGACCCAATGCTTTATTTCTGTCTTAGTGAATCCCGATTCGACATTAAAAGTATATTGATTCTTTCCCAATAAACGAAGACTTTTTTCTGTAAATACTGCGTATTTGATTCCATCCATAAATCGACTTTCCCTCCTATGCTCTGAGTTCCAGTATCGATAAGAATTCGAGTTCTTATTGTTCTTATGTTATGGTATGAATATACCATACCAATTCGTTATGTATGGATGATGGATGAGATTCCATGGATAGAGAGCCAGTTCCAATAGACTTATGGAATGTTCCCGTTCGTGTGCATCCAGCAGGAATTGAACCCGCAAATTTACCAATTATGAGTTGGGCGCTTTAACCATTCAGCCATGGATGCTTAACAGGGATCATCGTACATCGTAAATAACCAATTTTCATATAGAAAGACATATCATAGAAAAATGAAATCGAAAATATTCCGAGATGGCAAATATTCGGAGATGACTATGAAAACACCTCTCTGGATCCTCGAATTGAAAGAGAGATTGAGAGGGATCAAGAATCCTAATTCTCGCTATTTGGAATGGATCCAATTCTATTGAGTCTGACTCATAGTGATCATTTCTCTTTAGCAAAGAATGACCTTGGTTATCAAAGGATTGAACAACCGGGATCCATTTACTTATGATACCTAGTTGGCATTGATAACAAGGATCTAATGAATTATGAGTTTAATAGATCCTCTTTAGCAGAAAGACGTATATTCCTTGCTCATTATCAGACAATCACTTATTCCCAAACCTCGTGTGGGACTAATCGTTTTCATTTACCATCTCATGGAAAACCCTTTTCGTTCCGCTTAGCCCTATCGGGTATTTTAGTGATAGGTTCTGTAGGAACTGGACGATCCTATTTGGTCAAATACCTAACGAAAAATTACGATTTTCCTTTCATTAAGGTACGAGGGCTTCTTATTCCACAAGAACGAAAGCACCTTTTCATTCTTTCATATACTAGGGGTTTTTACTTGGAAAAGACAATGTTCCATACTAAAGGATTCGGGTCCATAACCACGAGTTCCAGTGCACTAGATCTTGTAGCACTTAGCAACGAAGCCCTATCCATTAGTATTCCACATAAGAAATCCATTCTAGAAAAAAATACAATTAGATTAGCTCTTCATAGACAAACTTGGGGTTTGCGAGCCAAGGTAAGATCGGCTCGGGATCATGGGACCCTTTTCTATCAGATAGGAGGGGCTCTTGTACAAAATAGACTTACTAAGTAATAACCCCATAGAATCTATCTATATAAAGATAAAGAGGCAATCGTGTCAGGAAGCGGGTTTTTCTTTGGCCAAAAGGTACTTCGAACTTGGAACGAGCATGAAGAGATTAACGAGACTT
>NW_028259461.1:4901788-4916788 GCF_056163025.1 Triticum urartu | reverse complement strand
CAAGAAAAATAGAGTACGTTATAAGAAATTAATCGGTCAGTTGAATATTCGGGAGCAGTAATTTAATCGTTCAAATTTTTTTCTTGTTTTATTATTTTTTTAGTAGTCTTATAGTAGTCTTAGATTTTTCATTTTGATGAGCCTCGCTTTGAGGAATTCATGGAATAATCCATTTTCATGGAATAATGAATTAAGGAAGAAAAGGATATGAGTCTACCGCTTACAAGAAAAGATCTCATGATAGTCAATATGGGCCCTCAACACCCATCAATGCATGGTGTTCTTCGACTGATCGTTACTCTCGATGGTGAGGATGTTATTGATTGTGAACCCATATTAGGGTATTTTACACAGAGGAATGGAAAAAATCGCGGAAAACCGAACTATTATACAATACTTACCTTATGTAACAAGGTGGGATTATTTAGCTACTATGTTTACAGAAGCAATAACAGTAAAATGCACCAGAATTCTTGGAGAATATTCAAAATACCACAAAGAGCCAGCTATATTAGGGTAATTATGTTAGAATTAAGCCGGATAGCTTCTCACTTGCTATGGCTTGGACCTTTTATGGCGGATCTCGGCGCACAGACTCCTTTTTTCTATATTTTTTAGAGAGAGAGAATTAATATATGATCTATTTGAAGCTGCTACAGGTATGCGAATGATGCACAATTACTTTCGCATCGGAGGAGTAGCCGCCGATCTACCTTATGGATGGATCGATAAATGTTTAGATTTCTGTGATTATTTTTACGCGGAGTTGTTGAATATCAACAACTTATTACACAGAATCCAATTTTTTTTAGAGCGAGTTGAAGGAGTAGGTTTTATTAGCGAAGAAGAAGCAGTAAATTGGGGCTTATCGGGACCGATGTTACGAGCTTCTGGAATACAATGGGATCTTCGTAAAGTAGATCCTTATGAGTCTTACAACCCATTTGATTGGAAAGTCCAATGGCAAAAAGAAGGGGATTCGTTAGCTCGCTATTTAGTACGAATTGGTGAATGAGGGAATCCATCAAATAATTCAACAAGCTGTAGAAAAAATTCCTGGAGGACCTTATGAAAATTTAGAAGTCCGACGCTTTAAGAAAAGAAAATAATTCTGAATGGAATGATTTTGAGTATAAATTTCTTGGTAAAAAACCTTCGCCCAATTTTGAATTGTCCAAGACAAGAGCTTTATGTAAGAGTAGAAGCCCCAAAAGGTGAATTAGGGATTTATCTAGTAGGAGATGATAGCCTTTTCCCCTGGAGATGGAAAATCCGTCCCACCCGGGTTTATTAATTTGCAAATTCTTCCTCAGCTAGTTAAAAAAATGAAATTGGCTGATATCATGACGATATAGGTAGTATAGATATCATTATGGGGAAGTTGATCGTTGAAATGATAATAGATAGGGTAGAGGTAGAAACTATCAATTCTTTTTCGAAATTGGAATTATTAAAAGAAGTCTATGGACTGATATCGATTCTACCCATTTTGACCCTCCTTTTGGGAATAACAATAGAGGTACTCGTAATTGTGTGGTTAGAAAGAGAAATATCTGCGTCCGATACAACAACGTATTGGTCCTGAATATGCTGGCCCCCTGGGCCTGCTTCAAGCTATAGCAGATGGGACTAGCTACTTTTTAAAGAAGATATTCTGCATCCCGAGGAGATATTTCTTTATTTAGCATTGGACCCTCTATAGCAGTCATATCAGTTTTATTAAGTTTTTTAGTTATCCCTTTGGGATATCATTTGTTTTAGCCGATCTTAGTATTGGTGTTTTTTATGGATTGCCATTTCAAGTATAGCTCCTATTGGTCTTCTTATGGCAGGATATAGCTCAAATAATAAATATTCTTTTTCAGGCGGTCTACGAGCTGCTGCTCAATCCATTAGTTATGAAATACCATTAACTTTTTGTGTGCTAGCAAATCTCTACGTGTGATTCGTTAAAATAGATCTTTTTCCCTATAAAATCCATTAACTATTTATATTCCTTTTCTTATTTAGTATTTGGGTTGGTAAGTTAAACTAGATAGCTATATGAGTGAAACAAAACAGCTTATAAATTTGTAGTAAAAAGAAAAAATCTCATTTCCTACGTACAAGAAAAAAGTGGAAGTAAACATAAGCAGTGTAAACTCTTTATCCCAAGGGTGATATTTTTTAATTAGTCATCATATCTTGAAGCGGCCAAGAATAAAGGATTCACGATATGGAATTCCATTACTAGAATACTCCTAGTTATTACTATAACTTAATAATCCATAAGAAGAATCCACCAAAAGTTAGTGAAGGGTTAGGAACACTAAAGTACATAAAGGATTAGTAATGGAAAAATCTAAAACATTAGAGATTTTTGCCCATAAAAGGAATCATAATAAGACTTGCAATTTGTAGAAATTATCAAGTAGTACTTTCTTCGGATTCCGATCCAGAGTATGTTCCCATTCACTTGTAAGGAAATGGCTATCAAGAACGAATTAACCCTTTATCCATTTTTTCTTTTTAAATACCCCCTCCCTGGGGAAAGAAGAATAGTAAAAAAGATATGGAGTGCACTAGAAAAAATTTTCATTATTTCCTTCCTCTATCCATATTCATGCAGAATTGCTCATGAACTAATACCCAACTCTTTCCATTTATTATTGAATTCTATAACAAGTAACAAGTGTTTTATTCCAAGATTAAGTTATTACTGAACAAAGAAAAATTTTCATTATATTATAAAGGATGAGATCAATTCGGAAGCGCTTTTTCTTATTCTAGCAGACGGAATTCCTTTGGTCTAATTTAGGACTTTCAAATCTATTTTATTTTATCTAATTCTATCTACGCCCCCGGGGCTAGGGAACAAAACAGTCCTTTCCTTTTTCTGATCATAGAGAAGCCGTATGAAGCTAAGGTTTCATGTACGGTTTTGAAATAGCGGTGGGAACTGTGATGTTATCACCGACTATGATTATCTAACAGTTCAAGTACAGTTGATATAGTTGAAGCACAGTCAAAATACGGTTTTTTTGGATGGAATATTTGGCGTCAGCCTATAGGTTTTCTGGTTTTTTTAATTTCTTCTTTGGCAGAATGTGAAAGATACCCTTTGATTTACCAGAAGCGGAGGAAGAATTAGTAGCAGGTTACCAAACTGAATATTCCGGTATCAAATATGGTTTATTTTATCTTGTTTCTTACCTAAATTTATTAGTTTCTTCTTTATTTGTAACAGTTCTCTACTTGGGCGGGTGGAATTTATCTATTCCCTATATATCCTTTTTTTGATTTTTTCCAAATGAATAAAGCAGTTGGAATTTTGGAAATGACAATGGGTATATTTATTACATTAACTAAAGCTTATTTATTTCTCTTCATTTCTATCACAATAAGATGGACTTTACCGAGGATGAGAATGGATCAGTTATTAAATCTTGGATGGAAATTTCTTTTACCTATTTCCCTGGGCAATCTCTTATTAACAACCTCTTCTCAACTTGTTTCACTATAAATAAGATAATACAATAATAGTAAGAATATTTTCAACACAAAAGCTCTCAAACAAGAGAAAGAAACATATCTTTTTCATAGATATTTAGAATGAATAGTTCCCTATGGTAACTGGGGTTCATGAGTTATGGTCAACAAACAATACGTGCTACAAGGTACATAGGTCAAAGTTTCATAACTACCTTATCCCACACAAATCGTTTACTATAACGATTCACTACCCTTATGAAAAATCAATTACACCAGAGCGTTTCCGAGGGCGAATCCACTTTGAATTTGATAAATGTATTGCTTGTGAAGTATGTGTTCGCGTATGTCCGATAGATTTACCCGTTGTGGATTGGAGATTTGAAAAGGATATTAAAAGAAAACAATTGCTTAATTATAGTATTGATTCGGAGTTTGTATATTTTGTGGCAATTGTGTTGAGTACTGTCCAACAAGCTGTTTATCAATGACTGAAGAATATGAACTTTCTACCTATGATCGTCATGAATTGAATTACAATCAAATTGCTTTAAGTCCGGTTACCAATCTCCATAATGGGAGATTACACAATTCAAACAATTAGGAATTCGTCTGAAAGTAAAAGAAACAAAGAAAAATCTTCGAATTCAAGAACGATTACTGATTACTAAACTTTGATTTTGTCTTTCTGTTATAAAAAATCTAATAATTCTTTATTAAACTTTAAAATTAAACTATAAAGAAAAACGAAAAACTACTGCTTATTGGAAATTATTTCTTATTTTAAATCAGACTAGATTTTCGTGATATAATATAATTTATAACTATAAGTTATACACAAAAAAATACCCTAATCCTTTTTTCCTTCCTTGAATCCTTTAGTTTTAGTCAGTTCATGAAAAATTTTATACTATTAATTTCTTTTTATCCATAATGGATTTACCTGGACCAATACATGAGATTCTTATGCTATTTGGGGGATTTGTTCTTCTACTAGGGGGTCTAGGAGTAGTATTACTTACCAACCCCATTTATTCTGCCTTTTCGCTGGGATTAGTTCTTGTTTGTATATCCTTATTCTATTTTTTATTAAATTCCTACTTTGTAGCTGTCGCACAACTTCTTATTTATGTGGGAGCCATAAATGTCTTGATCATATTCGCTGTAATGTTCGTAAATGGCTCAGAATGGTCTAAAGATAAGAATTATTGGACTATTGGAGATGGGTTCACTTCACTCGTTTGTATAACTATTGTTTTTTCACTAATGACTACTATCCCAGATACGTCGTGGTATGGAATTCTTTGGACTACAAGATCAAACCAAATAGTAGAACAGGGTCTCATAAATAATGTTCAACAAATTGGAATTCATTTAGCAACCGATTTTTATCTTCCGTTTGAACTCATTTCCATAATTCTTCTAGTTTCTTTAATAGGTGCAATTACTATGGCTCGGCAATAAGAAAACTTAGAAAAAGTACAAATTATAAGAATTGCAAATCTAAAATAAATAACTAAAGAATCACAATTTTGATTTAGTAAAATCCATCTACTGCCAACAAATACCTCCTTTTTTTTTTTTTTTTTTTTCTTTTGTTGTGTAATTGTTCTATTGTAATTAATTGAATCGGTTCAATTCTTGCCCTCATATTGAAATGAATCGAGATTGATAAGGAGTTAGTTAATGATGTTTGAGCATGTACTTTTTTTGAGTGTCTATTTATTTTCGATTGGTATCTATGGATTGATCACAAGCCGAAACATGGTTAGAGCTCTAATATGTCTTGAACTTATACTGAATTCAATTAATCTAAATCTCGTAACATTTTCTGATCTATTTGATAGTCGCCAATTAAAAGGAGATATTTTCGCAATTTTTGTTATAGCCCTTGCAGCTGCTGAAGCCGCTATTGGACTATCCATTCTTTCTTCCATCCATCGTAATAGGAAATCCACTCGTATCAATCAATCTAATTTATTGAATAATTAGACTTTTGAATAATTAGACATAGAATCCTCTAAACAAAGGCGCACATATTAAAATAAATAGAAATCAATACTATTTTCTTAGTATTATTTGAGAATATCCATTTTTTTTAGTAGATTATTGCATAGTATTCTTTTTCACTTAAATGAATTTTTGTATTTGTAATTCATTGATATTGCAATTTGAATATTGCAATAATTTATATTGAAAAGACGATAGCCAATTTATTGGCTAATTCGAATTCGTCTGTACAATTCGTAAAATTCTTTCTTATTTCTTATTTATTGTTGAAATCCAAAATTAAAGTCTCTTGGCTCTCTTCACGCTTTCTCACAAACAGATTAAAAAATAGATTTTTTTTTTTGAAGTTTGGATAAACCATTGCTTCGTCTGGTGTCTACAATACATATGACTCATTATAGTACTAATTTCATTTTTACCAGATCGAAAAATTTTATGTTGAAAAGAAAAATTTATAGATCCAATGTCACATTCCGTAAAAATTTACGATACATGTATAGGATGCACTCAATGTGTACGAGCTTGTCCAACAGATGTATTAGAAATGATACCCTGGGATGGATGTAAAGCCAAGCAAATTGCTTCCGCGCCGAGAACCGAAGATTGTGTGGGTTGTAAGAGATGTGAATCTGCCTGCCCGACAGATTTTTTAAGTGTCCGCGTTTATTTAGGGCCTGAAACAACACGTAGCATGGCTCTATCTTATTGATACGTTACAAAAAACTTCACTCGAATCGTCTGATTCCTCTTTACCGAAGAAGCCTGTGCTCGAAATAATCGAGCACGGGCTTTTCTGGTCAAAACGTATCTTGTCTTTATCACTTTATCATGAGTTATTTTCCTTGGTTAACAATACTTGTTGTTTTGCCGATATTTGCAGGTTCATTAATTTTCTTTTTACCTCATAAGGGAAACAAAGTCGTTAGGTGGTATACTATATCTATTTGTTTATTAGAATTCCTTCTAATGACTTATGCGTTCTGTTATCATTTCCAACTGGAGGATCCCTTAATCCAATTAAAGGAGGATTATAAATGGATAGATGTCTTCGATTTCCACTGGAGATTGGGAATCGATGGACTTTCATTAGGATCTATTTTATTGACAGGATTTATCACTACTTTAGCTACTTTAGCAGCTTGGCCAATTACACGGAATTCGCGATTATTCTATTTCCTGATGCTCGCAATGTATAGTGGTCAAATAGGATTATTTTCTTCGCGAGACCTTTTACTTTTTTTTATCATGTGGGAGTTAGAATTAATTCCTGTTTACTTACTTTTATCCATGTGGGGGGGGAAGAGGCGTCTATATTCAGCTACAAAGTTTATTTTGTATACTGCAGGCGGTTCCATTTTTTTCTTAATCGGAGTTCTGGGTATGGGCTTATATGGTTCCAACGAACCAGGATTAGATTTGGAAAGATTAATTAATCAATCATACCCTGCAACCTTGGAAATACTTTTATATTTTGGCTTCCTTATTGCTTATGCTGTCAAATTGCCGATTATACCCCTACATACGTGGTTACCAGATACCCATGGGGAAGCACATTATAGTACATGTATGCTTTTAGCGGGAATATTATTAAAGATGGGAGCATATGGATTGATTCGGATCAACATGGAATTGTTACCTCATGCTCATTATCTATTTTCGCCCTGGTTAGTAATAATAGGAGCGATCCAAATAATCTATGCAGCTTCAACTTCTCTTGGTCAACGAAATTTCAAAAAAAGAATAGCTTATTCCTCTGTATCTCACATGGGTTTCATAATTATAGGAATTGGTTCCATAACCAACATTGGACTCAATGGAGCTATTTTACAAATATTATCCCATGGATTTATTGGTGCTACACTTTTTTTCTTGGCAGGAACCGCTTCTGATAGAATGCGTCTTGTTTATCTCGAAGAACTGGGGGGAATATCTATCCCAATGCCTAAAATTTTTACCATGTTTAGTAGCTTTTCAATGGCTTCTCTTGCCTTACCAGGAATGAGTGGTTTTGTCGCAGAATTAGTAGTATTTTTTGGACTAATTACTAGTCCAAAATTTCTGTTAATGCCAAAAACACTAATTACTTTTGTAATGGCAATTGGAATGATATTAACTCCTATTTATTTATTATCTATGTTACGCCAGATGTTCTATGGATACAAGCTATTTAATGTTCCAAACGCAAATTTTGTGGATTCTGGACCACGAGAACTCTTTATTTTAATCTGTATCTTTTTACCAGTAATAGGAATTGGTATTTATCCAGATTTTGTTCTCTCCCTATCCGTTGACAGGGTAGAGGCTCTCTTATCCAATTATTATCCTAAATAGGTTTGCTTTTTTTTACTCGTCTGCTCTATTAATGCAGAAATAAGTAAAAAAGTATATAATGCAGAAATAAGTAAAAAAGTATAATTAGATCTATCTCGAATTTTTGAGAACCCTTTGATAAGGCGTTCAAGGGGTTCTCAAATAAAACATAAAAGTAAAAACCTTCATTTCATGAAGGTTTTATTTTATGTAATCATTTAGGTGTTAATGTAAACGAACCATAACTATGTAAGCCTATTCCTAATAGATTTATACCAAAATAACAAATCCAAATTATAAGAAATCCTATCAAAGCTATAAGTGCAGAATTCGTACCCTTCCAATTTGGATTTGTTCTACTATGTAAATAAATTGCGAATATGGTCCAAGTAATAAATGCCCAAGTTTCCTTAGGATCCCAATTCCAATAGGATCCCCAGGCCTCATTAGCCCATACTGCTCCACAAAGAATACCTACGGTTAAAAGGGTAAATCCTAGGCTAATGACACGATAACTCCAAGAATCCAAACGCTCCGTTAATTGATATTTGTAATAATTTGGAAATGAAGGGACAGAGGTTCTTTTTAAAGCACTTCTTTTTGCATAAAAATATTTAATATCACTAAAGAAAAATGTTTTATTTAAAACATTTTTTTTCTTTTTAGAAAAGAAATGGAAATTATTTCGAAATCTAATGATTAGAATAGCGGCAGATAATAAGGATCCGCACAAAAGAGTTGCATAGCTTAATAACATCATACTGACATGCATCATTAACCACTGAGATTGTAGAGCAGGTACTAGTATCGTGGATTGATGCATTTCAGTTAAAAGACCCGATGTGGCAAAGCCTTGCGTTAAAATAGTACTTGGCGTAGTTATTGTGCTTAAATCATTTTTAGAGTTCTGTATTTTAGGAATGGTATGAAGAATATACAGGGCCCATGAAAGGAAGATCAATGACTCATATAAATTACTTAATGGAAAATGTCCCGAGGAAGCCCAACGAGAAACTAAGAATCCTGTTATAGAGAAAAAAGTAACTATCATTCCTTTTTCTGACGAATCGCGTAATCCTCCAAGTTCACGAACTAATAAGGTTATAAAATGAATCGTAATCACAATTGAAATCGTTGAGAAAGAGATATGAGTTAGTATATGTTCTAAAGTTGCAAATAGCATAAGGGGAAGGTCCCATTACAAAATTGTAAATTTCGAATTGATTTCTAATCTATTGTATTCTTTTTCAAGAATGCCGCCACTCGGATTCGAACCGAGATGCTTGAGCACTGCTTCCTAAGAGCAGCGTGTCTACCAATTTCACCATGGCGGCTAACTTCAAATAATAGGTAACTTAAAAGAATAATAGCTATTATCTTGGGAATCGTCGATATTGGGAAAGTCCATAAAATTTAGGAACATTAGAGTTTTCATTAAAATAGACTTCGTTTGGTAGTATCGTTTCCATTTTTTTTTTTTACAATAAACTCTTGCTTTGCCCAATAGAAACACAAACACTGCTTGAAAGAGTTGGAACTTCTTTTTTCTAACTTGCAATTATAGAACTAATTTTTTCTAATTAATTTCCCCTTTACATTTTGAAAATTCTTTCAATACAATGAAAAAAATCCAAAAGGGTTTCTATTTAATGATGAAATTAAAATAAAATGGATAAATAGAAAAGGCTTTTTGGATTTTTTAAAAATTTCTAGAATGAAAGTCTTTATGCTCTTATTAATAAGATTTACTAACCTTATGATTTTGGAGAAGATAGGTGGAAGTTGTAAGTCCTATTGTAAGAATACTCCACTTTTCATAATTTTCCTAATAGAATATGAGGATTCTATTAGGAAAATTATGAAAAGTTCATTGATAGGAAAAGAATACTTAGCACACAGTATACCAAACAAAACTTTTTTTTTCTTGTATATATAAGATAAGAGGGGTTTTTTGTTCTAAGAATATTGTACCGAGTAATTCGACACATAAAAGTACATTCAAAGAAGAATCCAAATTATTAAATAATTGGAATTCTTTTTTGATAAGTCAATTCATATTATTCCAAAATCTTATTATTTGTTTGTTGCCCAGAAAAACCCTTTGGTTTTGGATGCTCATTACCGCTCGAAAATGATCTTGATTTTACTAAAGAATAAGATTGTACTATGGAAAAATAAGTCTTTTTCTTCCAAATATTTTTACGAATACGCTTTTTTGACATTGAAGTACGTTTTTTTGGAACTGCCATTCAAAAAGGAAATTACTTTTTTCTAGTTGTATGTGAAAGACATCTATTGCTGCAAATCAATCCTTCTTTCTTCTTTTTATTAGTATTTATACTTAGATACTGAAAGATACTTAAATTTTGAATTATTTTTTACTTCATTTTGTCTAATGCGGATAAGACAACAAGAATTTTTTAACATTTTTTCTTTATATATTTTATACTTTTTTTTTAATAATATAGAATATATAGAAGGGTTTCTCATTTAAATCTATTTATATCTATTTATATATCAAGTATACTCCATATATAGATATATGGTATGGAAGCCTATCCCCCATATAAGATAAGACGGGGGGATAAAAAGAAGGGAAAATGAAAATAGTTAATTAAGTTCAGAATGGTATTCCATAAAGGAAAGGAATTCCAATCAAAACAAAAAATACTGAGTCTCTTAAACAAGACATTCTAAAACTTAGGTAATTTATAGTCATTAGAATTTTAGTTCTATATGAAGTAAGGACTATTCGATAATTTCTTATAAACATAGGTTTTCATTGGAATTCACTCAATCAGTTAATTATGGAACAAGAGAGCTGTTTCATCTTTGTTTTAAAGAAATATAAAAATGAATTATGAATAGAAAGTAAAATGATTCCACTTTTTTTTTTTTATTTTTATAAATATCTTTATTTAGTTAATAAAATAACTTCGTTACCTAGTTATTTTATTAACTTTTTTAATTTAACCAACTAAACCCATTCTTAATTTTTAATTATTTCAATGAGATAAATTTTGGAAAAATTAAGAATTTCAGTATTTTTTCTTATTCTTTTTATTTATTCTTTCAGAAAGAGATAAGAATTGGTTTGGTGAATCGGAAACAATTTTATAGAAAAATTGAAGTAAAAATTGAAGTAAAAATTGCAATTTCTTTTCTTATGGAACATACAAATCAATATGCATGGGTAATCCCTCTTCTCCCACTTCCAGTTATTATGTCAATGGGATTTGGCCTTATTCTTATTCCGACAGCAACAAAAAATCTTCGTCGCATATGGGCTTTTCCTAGTGTTTTACTCTTAAGTATAGCTATGGTATTCTCAGTTCAACTGTCTATTCAACAAATAAATGGAAGTTCGATCTATCAATATCTATGGTCTTGGACCGTCAATAATGATTTTTCTTTAGAATTTGGATACTTGATTGACCCACTTACTTCTATTATGTTAATACTAATTACCTACTGTAGGAATCCTGGTTCTTATTTATAGTGATGGTTATATGTCTCACGATGAAGGATATTTGAGATTTTTTGTTTATATAAGTTTTTTCAATACTTCCATGTTGGGATTGGTTACTAGCTCCAATTTGATACAAATTTATTTTTTTTGGGAACTCGTGGGAATGTGTTCTTATTTATTGATAGGCTTTTGGTTTACACGACCAATCGCAGCGAGTGCTTGTCAAAAAGCTTTTGTAACTAATCGTGTAGGGGATTTTGGTCTATTATTAGGAATTTTAGGTTTTTTTTGGATAACAGGTAGTTTAGAGTTTAGGGATTTGTTCAAAATAGCTAATAACTGGATTCCTAATAATGGAATTAACTCTTTACTTACTACTTTGTGTGCTTTTTTATTATTCCTTGGTGCAGTTGCGAAATCCGCACAATTCCCTCTTCACGTATGGTTACCCGATGCTATGGAAGGGCCCACTCCTATTTCGGCTCTTATACACGCAGCAACTATGGTTGCTGCGGGAATTTTTCTTCTAGCTCGACTTCTTCCTCTTTTCATATCTTTACCTTTGATAATGAGTTTTATTTCTTTAGTAGGTACAATAACACTATTCTTAGGAGCTACTTTAGCTCTTGCTCAGAGAGATATTAAAAGAAGCTTAGCCTATTCTACAATGTCTCAATTGGGTTATATGATGTTAGCTCTAGGTATAGGTTCTTATCAAGCTGCTTTATTCCATTTGATCACTCATGCTTATTCAAAAGCTTTATTGTTCTTGGGATCCGGATCCGTTATTCATTCAATGGAACCTCTTGTTGGATATTCACCAGATAAAAGTCAAAATATGGTTCTTATGGGCGGTTTAAGAAAATACATTCCAATCACAAGAACTACTTTTTTATGGGGTACACTTTCTCTTTGTGGTATTCCACCTCTTGCTTGCTTCTGGTCCAAAGATGAAATCCTTAGTAATAGTTGGTTGTATTCGCCCTTTTTTGGAATAATAGCCTCCTTTACTGCAGGATTAACTGCCTTTTATATGTTTCGGATATATTTACTTACATTTGATGGGTATTTGCGTGTTCATTTTCAAAATTACAGTAGCACTAAAGAGAGTTCCTTGTATTCAATATCCTTATGGGGAAAAAGGATACCCAAAGGAGTGAATAGGGATTTCGTTTTATCAACAACGAAGAGTGGAGTTTCTTTTTTTTCACAAAATATACCAAAAATTCAAGGTAATACAAGAAATAGGATAGGATCCTTTACTACGTCTTTTGGGGCTAAAAAAACTTTTGCCTATCCGCATGAAACGGGAAATACTATGTTATTTCCTCTTCTTATATTACTACTTTTCACTTTGTTCATTGGATTCATAGGAATCTCTTTTGATAATGGAGGAATTGGTAATGGAATAGCAGAGTTAACCATATTATCAAAGTGGTTAACTCCCTCAATAAACTTTACCCAGGAAAGTTCTAATTCTTTTGTAAATTCATATGAATTTATTACTAATGCAATTTCTTCTGTAAGTCTAGCTATCTTTGGTTTATTCATAGCATATATCTTCTATGGATCCGCTTATTCTTTTTTTCAGAATTTGGATTTAATAAACTCTTTTTACAAAGGAAATCCTAAAAAAGAATTTTTAGATCAAGTAAAAAAAAATATATACAGTTGGTCATATAATCGTGGTTATATAGATATTTTCTATACTAGGGTCTTTACCCTCGGTATAAGAGGGTTAACCGAACTCACGGAGTTTTTTGATAAGGGTGTTATTGATGGAATTACCAATGGAGTGGGTCTTGCTAGTTTTTGTATAGGAGAGGAAATTAAATATGTAGGGGGAGGTCGAATCTCGTCTTATTTATTCTTTTTTTTATGTTATGTATCTGTGTTTTTATTCTTTTTTCTTTCTTAAGTTAAGGAATTTACAACAAGTCTCTTGCAAAAATAACTATCCTATCCCCTTTCTACAATCTCTCTATATCCTTGTTACATAAGGTAAGTATTGTATAATAGTTCGGTTTTCCGCGATTTTTTCCATTCCTCTGTGTAAATACCCTAATATGGGTTCACAATCAATAACATCCTCACCATCGAGAGTAACGATCAGTCGAAGAACACCATGCATTGATGGGTGTTGAGGGCCCATATTGACTATCATGAGATCTTTTCTTGTAAGCGGTAGACTCATATCCTTTCTTCCTTAATTCATTATTCCATGAAAATGGATTATTCCATGAATTCCTCAAAGCGAGGCTCATCAAAATGAAAAATCTAAGACTACTATAAGACTACTAAAAAAATAATAAAACAAGAAAAAAATTTGAACGATTAAATTACTGCTCCCGAATATTCAACTGACCGATTAATTTCTTATAACGTACTCTATTTTTCTTTGCCAAATAAGCCAGCAAACGTCGACGTTTTCCCAAAAGTCTTCGTAGACCTCTTTCCGATGAAAAATCTTTTTTGTGTAATTCCAAATGTGAAGCAAGTCTCCGTATCTTATTGGTGAAACTGAATACTTGAAATTCAACAGAACCCCTGTTTTCTTCTTTTTCTTCTTTAACCATAAATCCAAAAATTTTTCTACCTCCTTTCTTTTTCATGTATTTTTCTGATCAGGAAAAATACAAAATTATGTCAGTTATTTTGAAGTTATTCTAATCTCGTACACACACAAATTTGCAATTATTCATCTACTACTGGAATTTGGATTTATTTTATCGATGCAAATTGGATTTGGATAGAAGGGTACATTCTTTCTAATATTTTAGATAGAAGAAATGTTTCTTCTATCTAAAATATTAGAAAGAATTTTGCTGATTTATTTATTGCTATATGCAATTTATGGAATTGATACACCATTTAATTGATATCATTTAGCAAAATGAAACACAGCATATGCATCCATCTTTTGGCTCGAGAATTTCACGGGATAGAGATATGGTATAAGAAATAGACTATTAAGTAACTCTAAATGAATTGTGGATACATCTGTATCCTTAACATACTGAAACGATTGTCATTATTCGTATCAAACCAATAGCGATTCATACAAGCTAAATCTTCTAATCAATGGTGGGCCAATAATGAATTTTTTTGCATATGTATTAAGACGCTTGGCCTGATTTCGAAATTGTCCAGAGTTTTATATGTTGTTTTCATTGCAAAATGATGGGTCTCCTTCCATAACTTTCCAATTACGAGTACGAGAATTGAAAGACATGAAAATTCTCAATTCTCTACGGCGTCTAGTAGATAGAAACAAGAAAATCAGAAGAATCTTTCTCTCTATTCACTATCATTCCGCGTCTTCGACTTCTATTAGTTTCTTTTCTTCTTTAATGCAATAGCTATAGTTTGATATAAGAATCCATTTCTCAAAGTAATGGAAACCATTCTCTTATAGGAAATGGTTCGAAAATCGCTATTCCACCTTTTAGGTATCGTGAAAAGTGATACCTGTGAAGATCGTGCATTTCAGTCAAATTCAGATCCGTTTTTCGAGTCCATGATATAATATAACCAAATTGGATAGATCTTCCACCTGTTTAGCTAAGAAAGAATAGATACAGAGGTGGATAATAGATCGATATGAAGATCATGAGCTGCCCCATAATGAAATCGCCAGTAGTCGCGAATATCTCCTTCTTCCCTAATCCAAGATTGGAGAAAGAAGATCTAAGAGGGACCTATGGAGAATGTAGTCAGAAATCCATAATAGAGTCCGACCACAA
>NW_028259461.1:4861980-4876980 GCF_056163025.1 Triticum urartu | reverse complement strand
TATCAATTCCATAAATTGCATATAGCAATAAATAAATCAGCAAAATTCTTTCTAATATTTTAGATAGAAGAAACATTTCTTCTATCTAAAATATTAGAAAGAATGTACCCTTCTATCCAAATCCAATTTGCATCGATAAAATAAATCCAAATTCCAGTAGTAGATGAATAATTGCAAATTTGTGTGTGTACGAGATTAGAATAACTTCAAAATAACTGACATAATTTTGTATTTTTCCTGATCAGAAAAATACATGAAAAAGAAAGGAGGTAGAAAAATTTTTGGATTTATGGTTAAAGAAGAAAAAGAAGAAAACAGGGGTTCTGTTGAATTTCAAGTATTCAGTTTCACCAATAAGATACGGAGACTTGCTTCACATTTGGAATTACACAAAAAAGATTTTTCATCGGAAAGAGGTCTACGAAGACTTTTGGGAAAACGTCGACGTTTGCTGGCTTATTTGGCAAAGAAAAATAGAGTACGTTATAAGAAATTAATCGGTCAGTTGAATATTCGGGAGCAGTAATTTAATCGTTCAAATTTTTTTCTTGTTTTATTATTTTTTTAGTAGTCTTATAGTAGTCTTAGATTTTTCATTTTGATGAGCCTCGCTTTGAGGAATTCATGGAATAATCCATTTTCATGGAATAATGAATTAAGGAAGAAAGGATATGAGTCTACCGCTTACAAGAAAAGATCTCATGATAGTCAATATGGGCCCTCAACACCCATCAATGCATGGTGTTCTTCGACTGATCGTTACTCTCGATGGTGAGGATGTTATTGATTGTGAACCCATATTAGGGTATTTACACAGAGGAATGGAAAAAATCGCGGAAAACCGAACTATTATACAATACTTACCTTATGTAACAAGGATATAGAGAGATTGTAGAAAGGGGATAGGATAGTTATTTTTGCAAGAGACTTGTTGTAAATTCCTTAACTTAAGAAAGAAAAAAGAATAAAAACACAGATACATAACATAAAAAAAAGAATAAATAAGACGAGATTCGACCTCCCCCTACATATTTAATTTCCTCTCCTATACAAAAACTAGCAAGACCCACTCCATTGGTAATTCCATCAATAACACCCTTATCAAAAAACTCCGTGAGTTCGGTTAACCCTCTTATACCGAGGGTAAAGACCCTAGTATAGAAAATATCTATATAACCACGATTATATGACCAACTGTATATATTTTTTTTTACTTGATCTAAAAATTCTTTTTAGGATTTCCTTTGTAAAAAGAGTTTATTAAAATCCAAATTCTGAAAAAAAGAATAAGCGGATCCATAGAAGATATATGCTATGAATAAACCAAAGATAGCTAGACTTACAGAAGAAATTGCATTAGTAATAAATTCATATGAATTTACAAAGAATTAGAACTTTCCTGGTAAAGTTTATTTGAGGAGTTAACCACTTTGATAATATGGTTAACTCTGCTATTCCATTACCAATTCCTCCATTATCAAAAGAGATTCCTATGAATCCAATGAACAAAGTGAAAAGTAGTAATATAAGAAGAGGAAATAACATAGTATTTCCCGTTTCATGCGGATAGGCAAAAGTTTTTTTAGCCCCAAAAGACGTAGTAAAGGATCCTATCCTATTTCTTGTATTACCTTGAATTTTTGGTATATTTTGTGAAAAAAAAAGAAACTCCACTCTTCGTTGTTGATAAAACGAAATCCCTATTCACTCCTTTGGGTATCCTTTTTTCCCCATAAGGATATTGAATACCAAGGAACTCTCTTTAGTGCTACTGTAATTTTGAAAATGAACACGCAAATACCCATCAAATGTAAGTAAATATATCCGAAACATATAAAAGGCAGTTAATCCTGCAGTAAAGGAGGGGCTATTATTCCAAAAAAGGGCGAATACAACCAACTATTACTAAGGATTTCATCTTTGGACCAGAAGCAAGCAAGAGGTGGAATACCACAAAGAGAAAGTGTACCCCATAAAAAAGTAGTTCTTGTGATTGGAATGTATTTTCTTAAACCGCCCATAAGAACCATATTTTGACTTTTATCTGGTGAATATCCAACAAGAGGTTCCATTGAATGAATAACGGATCCGGATCCCAAGAACAATAAAGCTTTTGAATAAGCATGAGTGATCAAATGGAATAAAGCAGCTTGATAAGAACCTATACCTAGAGCTAACATCATATAACCCAATTGAGACATTGTAGAATAGGCTAAGCTTCTTTTAATATCTCTCTGAGCAAGAGCTAAAGTAGCTCCTAAGAATAGTGTTATTGTACCTACTAAAGAAATAAAACTCATTATCAAAGGTAAAGATATGAAAAGAGGAAGAAGTCGAGCTAGAAGAAAAATTCCCGCAGCAACCATAGTTGCTGCGTGTATAAGAGCCGAAATAGGAGTGGGCCCTTCCATAGCATCGGGTAACCATACGTGAAGAGGGAATTGTGCGGATTTCGCAACTGCACCAAGGAATAATAAAAAAGCACACAAAGTAGTAAGTAAAGAGTTAATTCCATTATTAGGAATCCAGTTATTAGCTATTTTGAACAAATCCCTAAACTCTAAACTACCTGTTATCCAAAAAAAACCTAAAATTCCTAATAATAGACCAAAATCCCCTACACGATTAGTTACAAAAGCTTTTTGACAAGCACTCGCTGCGATTGGTCGTGTAAACCAAAAGCCTATCAATAAATAAGAACACATTCCCACGAGTTCCCAAAAAAAATAAATTTGTATCAAATTGGAGCTAGTAACCAATCCCAACATGGAAGTATTGAAAAAACTTATATAAACAAAAAATCTCAAATATCCTTCATCGTGAGACATATAACCATCACTATAAATAAGAACCAGGATTCCTACAGTAGTAATTAGTATTAACATAATAGAAGTAAGTGGGTCAATCAAGTATCCAAATTCTAAAGAAAAATCATTATTGACGGTCCAAGACCATAGATATTGATAGATCGAACTTCCATTTATTTGTTGAATAGACAGTTGAACTGAGAATACCATAGCTATACTTAAGAGTAAAACACTAGGAAAAGCCCATATGCGACGAAGATTTTTTGTTGCTGTCGGAATAAGAATAAGGCCAAATCCCATTGACATAATAACTGGAAGTGGGAGAAGAGGGATTACCCATGCATATTGATATGTATGTTCCATAAGAAAAGAAATTGCAATTTTTACTTCAATTTTTACTTCAATTTTTCTATAAAATTGTTTCCGATTCACCAAACCAATTCTTATCTCTTTCTGAAAGAATAAATAAAAAGAATAAGAAAAAATACTGAAATTCTTAATTTTTCCAAAATTTATCTCATTGAAATAATTAAAAATTAAGAATGGGTTTAGTTGGTTAAATTAAAAAAGTTAATAAAATAACTAGGTAACGAAGTTATTTTATTAACTAAATAAAGATATTTATAAAAATAAAAAAAAAAAAGTGGAATCATTTTACTTTCTATTCATAATTCATTTTTATATTTCTTTAAAACAAAGATGAAACAGCTCTCTTGTTCCATAATTAACTGATTGAGTGAATTCCAATGAAAACCTATGTTTATAAGAAATTATCGAATAGTCCTTACTTCATATAGAACTAAAATTCTAATGACTATAAATTACCTAAGTTTTAGAATGTCTTGTTTAAGAGACTCAGTATTTTTTGTTTTGATTGGAATTCCTTTCCTTTATGGAATACCATTCTGAACTTAATTAACTATTTTCATTTTCCCTTCTTTTTATCCCCCCGTCTTATCTTATATGGGGGATAGGCTTCCATACCATATATCTATATATGGAGTATACTTGATATATAAATAGATATAAATAGATTTAAATGAGAAACCCTTCTATATATTCTATATTATTAAAAAAAAAGTATAAAATATATAAAGAAAAAATGTTAAAAAATTCTTGTTGTCTTATCCGCATTAGACAAAATGAAGTAAAAAATAATTCAAAATTTAAGTATCTTTCAGTATCTAAGTATAAATACTAATAAAAAGAAGAAAGAAGGATTGATTTGCAGCAATAGATGTCTTTCACATACAACTAGAAAAAAGTAATTTCCTTTTTGAATGGCAGTTCCAAAAAAACGTACTTCAATGTCAAAAAAGCGTATTCGTAAAAATATTTGGAAGAAAAAGACTTATTTTTCCATAGTACAATCTTATTCTTTAGTAAAATCAAGATCATTTTCGAGCGGTAATGAGCATCCAAAACCAAAGGGTTTTTCTGGGCAACAAACAAATAATAAGATTTTGGAATAATATGAATTGACTTATCAAAAAAGAATTCCAATTATTTAATAATTTGGATTCTTCTTTGAATGTACTTTTATGTGTCGAATTACTCGGTACAATATTCTTAGAACAAAAAACCCCTCTTATCTTATATATACAAGAAAAAAAAAGTTTTGTTTGGTATACTGTGTGCTAAGTATTCTTTTCCTATCAATGAACTTTTCATAATTTTCCTAATAGAATCCTCATATTCTATTAGGAAAATTATGAAAAGTGGAGTATTCTTACAATAGGACTTACAACTTCCACCTATCTTCTCCAAAATCATAAGGTTAGTAAATCTTATTAATAAGAGCATAAAGACTTTCATTCTAGAAATTTTTAAAAAATCCAAAAAGCCTTTTCTATTTATCCATTTTATTTTAATTTCATCATTAAATAGAAACCCTTTTGGATTTTTTTCATTGTATTGAAAGAATTTTCAAAATGTAAAGGGGAAATTAATTAGAAAAAATTAGTTCTATAATTGCAAGTTAGAAAAAAGAAGTTCCAACTCTTTCAAGCAGTGTTTGTGTTTCTATTGGGCAAAGCAAGAGTTTATTGTAAAAAAAAAAAATGGAAACGATACTACCAAACGAAGTCTATTTTAATGAAAACTCTAATGTTCCTAAATTTTATGGACTTTCCCAATATCGACGATTCCCAAGATAATAGCTATTATTCTTTTAAGTTACCTATTATTTGAAGTTAGCCGCCATGGTGAAATTGGTAGACACGCTGCTCTTAGGAAGCAGTGCTCAAGCATCTCGGTTCGAATCCGAGTGGCGGCATTCTTGAAAAAGAATACAATAGATTAGAAATCAATTCGAAATTTACAATTTTGTAATGGGACCTTCCCCTTATGCTATTTGCAACTTTAGAACATATACTAACTCATATCTCTTTCTCAACGATTTCAATTGTGATTACGATTCATTTTATAACCTTATTAGTTCGTGAACTTGGAGGATTACGCGATTCGTCAGAAAAAGGAATGATAGTTACTTTTTTCTCTATAACAGGATTCTTAGTTTCTCGTTGGGCTTCCTCGGGACATTTTCCATTAAGTAATTTATATGAGTCATTGATCTTCCTTTCATGGGCCCTGTATATTCTTCATACCATTCCTAAAATACAGAACTCTAAAAATGATTTAAGCACAATAACTACGCCAAGTACTATTTTAACGCAAGGCTTTGCCACATCGGGTCTTTTAACTGAAATGCATCAATCCACGATACTAGTACCTGCTCTACAATCTCAGTGGTTAATGATGCATGTCAGTATGATGTTATTAAGCTATGCAACTCTTTTGTGCGGATCCTTATTATCTGCCGCTATTCTAATCATTAGATTTCGAAATAATTTCCATTTCTTTTCTAAAAAGAAAAAAAATGTTTTAAATAAAACATTTTTCTTTAGTGATATTAAATATTTTTATGCAAAAAGAAGTGCTTTAAAAAGAACCTCTGTCCCTTCATTTCCAAATTATTACAAATATCAATTAACGGAGCGTTTGGATTCTTGGAGTTATCGTGTCATTAGCCTAGGATTTACCCTTTTAACCGTAGGTATTCTTTGTGGAGCAGTATGGGCTAATGAGGCCTGGGGATCCTATTGGAATTGGGATCCTAAGGAAACTTGGGCATTTATTACTTGGACCATATTCGCAATTTATTTACATAGTAGAACAAATCCAAATTGGAAGGGTACGAATTCTGCACTTATAGCTTTGATAGGATTTCTTATAATTTGGATTTGTTATTTTGGTATAAATCTATTAGGAATAGGCTTACATAGTTATGGTTCGTTTACATTAACACCTAAATGATTACATAAAATAAAACCTTCATGAAATGAAGGTTTTTACTTTTATGTTTTATTTGAGAACCCCTTGAACGCCTTATCAAAGGGTTCTCAAAAATTCGAGATAGATCTAATTATACTTTTTTACTTATTTCTGCATTATATACTTTTTTACTTATTTCTGCATTAATAGAGCAGACGAGTAAAAAAAAGCAAACCTATTTAGGATAATAATTGGATAAGAGAGCCTCTACCCTGTCAACGGATAGGGAGAGAACAAAATCTGGATAAATACCAATTCCTATTACTGGTAAAAAGATACAGATTAAAATAAAGAGTTCTCGTGGTCCAGAATCCACAAAATTTGCGTTTGGAACATTAAATAGCTTGTATCCATAGAACATCTGGCGTAACATAGATAATAAATAAATAGGAGTTAATATCATTCCAATTGCCATTACAAAAGTAATTAGTGTTTTTGGCATTAACAGAAATTTTGGACTAGTAATTAGTCCAAAAAATACTACTAATTCTGCGACAAAACCACTCATTCCTGGTAAGGCAAGAGAAGCCATTGAAAAGCTACTAAACATGGTAAAAATTTTAGGCATTGGGATAGATATTCCCCCCAGTTCTTCGAGATAAACAAGACGCATTCTATCAGAAGCGGTTCCTGCCAAGAAAAAAAGTGTAGCACCAATAAATCCATGGGATAATATTTGTAAAATAGCTCCATTGAGTCCAATGTTGGTTATGGAACCAATTCCTATAATTATGAAACCCATGTGAGATACAGAGGAATAAGCTATTCTTTTTTTGAAATTTCGTTGACCAAGAGAAGTTGAAGCTGCATAGATTATTTGGATCGCTCCTATTATTACTAACCAGGGCGAAAATAGATAATGAGCATGAGGTAACAATTCCATGTTGATCCGAATCAATCCATATGCTCCCATCTTTAATAATATTCCCGCTAAAAGCATACATGTACTATAATGTGCTTCCCCATGGGTATCTGGTAACCACGTATGTAGGGGTATAATCGGCAATTTGACAGCATAAGCAATAAGGAAGCCAAAATATAAAAGTATTTCCAAGGTTGCAGGGTATGATTGATTAATTAATCTTTCCAAATCTAATCCTGGTTCGTTGGAACCATATAAGCCCATACCCAGAACTCCGATTAAGAAAAAAATGGAACCGCCTGCAGTATACAAAATAAACTTTGTAGCTGAATATAGACGCCTCTTCCCCCCCCACATGGATAAAAGTAAGTAAACAGGAATTAATTCTAACTCCCACATGATAAAAAAAAGTAAAAGGTCTCGCGAAGAAAATAATCCTATTTGACCACTATACATTGCGAGCATCAGGAAATAGAATAATCGCGAATTCCGTGTAATTGGCCAAGCTGCTAAAGTAGCTAAAGTAGTGATAAATCCTGTCAATAAAATAGATCCTAATGAAAGTCCATCGATTCCCAATCTCCAGTGGAAATCGAAGACATCTATCCATTTATAATCCTCCTTTAATTGGATTAAGGGATCCTCCAGTTGGAAATGATAACAGAACGCATAAGTCATTAGAAGGAATTCTAATAAACAAATAGATATAGTATACCACCTAACGACTTTGTTTCCCTTATGAGGTAAAAAGAAAATTAATGAACCTGCAAATATCGGCAAAACAACAAGTATTGTTAACCAAGGAAAATAACTCATGATAAAGTGATAAAGACAAGATACGTTTTGACCAGAAAAGCCCGTGCTCGATTATTTCGAGCACAGGCTTCTTCGGTAAAGAGGAATCAGACGATTCGAGTGAAGTTTTTTGTAACGTATCAATAAGATAGAGCCATGCTACGTGTTGTTTCAGGCCCTAAATAAACGCGGACACTTAAAAAATCTGTCGGGCAGGCAGATTCACATCTCTTACAACCCACACAATCTTCGGTTCTCGGCGCGGAAGCAATTTGCTTGGCTTTACATCCATCCCAGGGTATCATTTCTAATACATCTGTTGGACAAGCTCGTACACATTGAGTGCATCCTATACATGTATCGTAAATTTTTACGGAATGTGACATTGGATCTATAAATTTTTCTTTTCAACATAAAATTTTTCGATCTGGTAAAAATGAAATTAGTACTATAATGAGTCATATGTATTGTAGACACCAGACGAAGCAATGGTTTATCCAAACTTCAAAAAAAAAAATCTATTTTTTAATCTGTTTGTGAGAAAGCGTGAAGAGAGCCAAGAGACTTTAATTTTGGATTTCAACAATAAATAAGAAATAAGAAAGAATTTTACGAATTGTACAGACGAATTCGAATTAGCCAATAAATTGGCTATCGTCTTTTCAATATAAATTATTGCAATATTCAAATTGCAATATCAATGAATTACAAATACAAAAATTCATTTAAGTGAAAAAGAATACTATGCAATAATCTACTAAAAAAAATGGATATTCTCAAATAATACTAAGAAAATAGTATTGATTTCTATTTATTTTAATATGTGCGCCTTTGTTTAGAGGATTCTATGTCTAATTATTCAAAAGTCTAATTATTCAATAAATTAGATTGATTGATACGAGTGGATTTCCTATTACGATGGATGGAAGAAAGAATGGATAGTCCAATAGCGGCTTCAGCAGCTGCAAGGGCTATAACAAAAATTGCGAAAATATCTCCTTTTAATTGGCGACTATCAAATAGATCAGAAAATGTTACGAGATTTAGATTAATTGAATTCAGTATAAGTTCAAGACATATTAGAGCTCTAACCATGTTTCGGCTTGTGATCAATCCATAGATACCAATCGAAAATAAATAGACACTCAAAAAAAGTACATGCTCAAACATCATTAACTAACTCCTTATCAATCTCGATTCATTTCAATATGAGGGCAAGAATTGAACCGATTCAATTAATTACAATAGAACAATTACACAACAAAAGAAAAAAAAAAAAAAAAAAAAGGAGGTATTTGTTGGCAGTAGATGGATTTTACTAAATCAAAATTGTGATTCTTTAGTTATTTATTTTAGATTTGCAATTCTTATAATTTGTACTTTTTCTAAGTTTTCTTATTGCCGAGCCATAGTAATTGCACCTATTAAAGAAACTAGAAGAATTATGGAAATGAGTTCAAACGGAAGATAAAAATCGGTTGCTAAATGAATTCCAATTTGTTGAACATTATTTATGAGACCCTGTTCTACTATTTGGTTTGATCTTGTAGTCCAAAGAATTCCATACCACGACGTATCTGGGATAGTAGTCATTAGTGAAAAAACAATAGTTATACAAACGAGTGAAGTGAACCCATCTCCAATAGTCCAATAATTCTTATCTTTAGACCATTCTGAGCCATTTACGAACATTACAGCGAATATGATCAAGACATTTATGGCTCCCACATAAATAAGAAGTTGTGCGACAGCTACAAAGTAGGAATTTAATAAAAAATAGAATAAGGATATACAAACAAGAACTAATCCCAGCGAAAAGGCAGAATAAATGGGGTTGGTAAGTAATACTACTCCTAGACCCCCTAGTAGAAGAACAAATCCCCCAAATAGCATAAGAATCTCATGTATTGGTCCAGGTAAATCCATTATGGATAAAAAGAAATTAATAGTATAAAATTTTTCATGAACTGACTAAAACTAAAGGATTCAAGGAAGGAAAAAAGGATTAGGGTATTTTTTTGTGTATAAACTTATAGTTATAAATTATATTATATCACGAAAATCTAGTCTGATTTAAAATAAGAAATAATTTCCAATAAGCAGTAGTTTTTCGTTTTTCTTTATAGTTTAATTTTAAAGTTTAATAAAGAATTATTAGATTTTTATAACAGAAAGACAAAATCAAAGTTTAGTAATCAGTAATCGTTCTTGAATTCGAAGATTTTTCTTTGTTTATTTTACTTTCAGACGAATTCCTAATTGTTTGAATTGTGTAATCTCCCATTATGGAGATTGGTAACCGACTTAAAGCAATTTGATTGTAATTCAATTCATGACGATCATAGGTAGAAAGTTCATATTCTTCAGTCATTGATAAACAGCTTGTTGGACAGTACTCAACACAATTGCCACAAAATATACAAACTCCGAAATCAATACTATAATTAAGCAATTGTTTTCTTTTAATATCCTTTTCAAATCTCCAATCCACAACGGGTAAATCTATCGGACATACGCGAACACATACTTCACAAGCAATACATTTATCAAATTCAAAGTGGATTCGCCCTCGGAAACGCTCTGGTGTAATTGATTTTTCATAAGGGTAGTGAATCGTTATAGGTAAACGATTTGTGTGGGATAAGGTAGTTATGAAACTTTGACCTATGTACCTTGTAGCACGTATTGTTTGTTGACCATAACTCATGAACCCAGTTACCATAGGGAACATATTCATTCTAAATATCTATGAAAAAGATATGTTTCTTTCTCTTGTTTGAGAGAGCTTTTGTGTTGAAAATATTCTTACTATTATTGTATTATCTTATTTATAGTGAAACAAGTTGAGAAGAGGTTGTTAATAAGAGATTGCCCAGGGAAATAGGTAAAAGAAATTTCCATCCAAGATTTAATAACTGATCCATTCTCATCCTCGGTAAAGTCCATCTTATTGTGATAGAAATGAAGAGAAATAAATAAGCTTTAGTTAATGTAATAAATATACCCATTGTCATTTCCAAAATTCCAACTGCTTTATTCATTTGGAAAAAATCAAAAAAGGATATATAGGGAATAGATAAATTCCACCCGCCCAAGTAGAGAACTGTTACAAATAAAGAAGAAACTAATAAATTTAGGTAAGAAACAAGATAAAATAAACCATATTTGATACCGGAATATTCAGTTTGGTAACCTGCTACTAATTCTTCCTCCGCTTCTGGTAAATCAAAGGGTAATCTTTCACATTCTGCCAAAGAAGAAATTAAAAAAACCAGAAAACCTATAGGCTGACGCCAAATATTCCATCCAAAAAAACCGTATTTTGACTGTGCTTCAACTATATCAACTGTACTTGAACTGTTAGATAATCATAGTCGGTGATAACATCACAGTTCCCACCGCTATTTCAAAACCGTACATGAAACCTTAGCTTCATACGGCTTCTCTATGATCAGAAAAAGGAAAGGACTGTTTTGTTCCTAGCCCCGGGGGCGTAGATAGAATTAGATAAAATAAAATAGATTTGAAAGTCCTAAATTAGACCAAAGGAATTCCGTCTGCTAGAATAAGAAAAAGCGCTTCCGAATTGATCTCATCCTTTATAATATAATGAAAATTTTTCTTTGTTCAGTAATAACTTAATCTTGGAATAAAACACTTGTTACTTGTTATAGGAATTCAATTAATAAATGGAAAGAGTTGGGTATTAGTTCATGAGCAATTCTGCATGAATATGGATAGAGGAAGGAAATAATGAAAATTTTTTCTAGTGCACTCCATATCTTTTTTACTATTCTTCTTTCCCCAGGGAGGGGGTATTTAAAAAGAAAAAATGGATAAAGGGTTAATTCGTTCTTGATAGCCATTTCCTTAACAAGTGAATGGGAACATACTCTGGATCGGAATCCGAAGAAAGTACTACTTGATAATTTCTACAAATTGCAAGTCCTTATTATGATTCCTTTTATGGGCAAAAATCTCTAATGTTTTAGATTTTCCATTACTAATCCTTTATGTACTTTAGTGTTCCTAACCCTTCACTAACTTTTGGTGGATTCTTCTTATGGATTATTAAGTTATAGTAATAACTAGGAGTATTCTAGTAATGGAATTCCATATCGTGAATCCTTTATTCTTGGCCGCTTCAAGATATGATGACTAATTAAAAAATATCAACCTTGGGATAAAGAGTTTACACTGCTTATGTTTACTTCCACTTTTTTCTTGTACGTAGGAAATGAGATTTTTTCTTTTTACTACAAATTTATAAGCTGTTTTGTTTCACTCATATAGCTATCTAGTTTAACTTACCAACCCAAATACTAAATAAGAAAAGGAATATAAATAGTTAATGGATTTTATAGGAAAAAGATCTATTTTAACGAATCACACGTAGAGATATTGCTAGCACACAAAAAGTTAATGGTATTTCATAACTAATGGATTGAGCAGCAGCTCGTAGACCGCCTGAAAAAGAATATTTATTATTTGAGCTATATCCTGCCATAAGAAGACCAATAGGAGCTATACTTGAAATGGCAATCCATAAAAAAACACCAATACTAAGATCGGCTAAAACAAAATGATATCCCAAAGGGATAACTAAAAAACTTAATAAAACTGATATGACTGCTATAGAGGGTCCAATGCTAAATAAAGAAATATCTCCTCGGGATGGCAGAATATCTTCTTTAAAAAGTAGCTTAGTCCCATCTGCTATAGCTTGAAGCAGGCCCAGGGGGCCAGCATATTCAGGACCAATACGTTGTTGTATCGACGCAGATATTTCTCTTTCTAACCACACAATTACGAGTACCTCTATTGTTATTCCCAAAAGGAGGGTCAAAATGGGTAGAATCGATATCAGTCCATAGACTTCTTTTAATAATTCCAATTTCGAAAAAGAATTGATAGTTTCTACCTCTACCCTATCTATTATCATTTCAACGATCAACTTCCCCCATAATGATATCTATACTACCTAATATCGTCATGATATCAGCCAATTTCATTTTTTTAACTAGCTGAGGAAGAATTTGCAAATTAATAAACCCGGGTGGACGGATTTTCCATCTCCAGGGGAAAAGGCTATCATCTCCTACTAGATAAATCCCTAATTCACCTTTTGGGGCTTCTACTCTTACATAAAGCTCTTGTCTTGACAATTCAAAATTGGGCGAAGGTTTTTTACCAAGAAATTTATACTCAAAATCATTCCATTCAGAATTATTTTCTTTCTTAAAGCGTCGGACTTCTAAATTTTCATAAGGTCCTCCAGGAATTTTTTCTACAGCTTGTTGAATTATTTTGATGGATTCCCTCATTTCACCAATTCGTACTAAATAGCGAGCTAACGAATCCCCTTCTTTTTGCCATTGGACTTTCCAATCAAATTGGTTGTAAGACTCATAAGGATCTACTTTACGAAGATCCCATTGTATTCCAGAAGCTCGTAACATCGGTCCCGATAAGCCCCAATTTACTGCTTCTTCTCCGCTAATAAAACCTACTCCTTCAACTCGCTCTAAAAAAATTGGATTCTGTGTAATAAGTTGTTGATATTCAACAACTCCGCGTAAAAAATAATCACAGAAATCTAAACATTTATCGATCCATCCATAAGGTAGATCGGCGGCTACTCCTCCGATGCGAAAGTAATTGTGCATCATTCGCATACCTGTAGCAGCTTCAAATAGATCATATATTAATTCTCTCTCTCTAAAAATATAGAAAAAAGGAGTCTGTGCGCCGAGATCCGCCATAAAAGGTCCAAGCCATAGCAAGTGAGAAGCTATCCGGCTTAATTCTAACATAATTACCCTAATATAGCTGGCTCTTTGTGGTATTTGAATATTCTCCAAGAATTCTGGTGCATTTACTGTTATTGCTTCTGTAAACATAGTAGCTAAATAATCCCACCTTGTTACATAAGGTAAGTATTGTATAATAGTTCGGTTTTCCGCGATTTTTTCCATTCCTCTGTGTAAATACCCTAATATGGGTTCACAATCAATAACATCCTCACCATCGAGAGTAACGATCAGTCGAAGAACACCATGCATTGATGGGTGTTGAGGGCCCATATTGACTATCATGAGATCTTTTCTTGTAAGCGGTAGACTCATATCCTTTCTTCCTTAATTCATTATTCCATGAAAATGGATTATTCCATGAATTCCTCAAAGCGAGGCTCATCAAAATGAAAAATCTAAGACTACTATAAGACTACTAAAAAAATAATAAAACAAGAAAAAAATTTGAACGATTAAATTACTGCTCCCGAATATTCAACTGACCGATTAATTTCTTATAACGTACTCTATTTTTCTTTGCCAAATAAGCCAGCAAACGTCGACGTTTTCCCAAAAGTCTTCGTAGACCTCTTTCCGATGAAAAATCTTTTTTGTGTAATTCCAAATGTGAAGCAAGTCTCCGTATCTTATTGGTGAAACTGAATACTTGAAATTCAACAGAACCCCTGTTTTCTTCTTTTTCTTCTTTAACCATAAATCCAAAAATTTTTCTACCTCCTTTCTTTTTCATGTATTTTTCTGATCAGGAAAAATACAAAATTATGTCAGTTATTTTGAAGTTATTCTAATCTCGTACACACACAAATTTGCAATTATTCATCTACTACTGGAATTTGGATTTATTTTATCGATGCAAATTGGATTTGGATAGAAGGGTACATTCTTTCTAATATTTTAGATAGAAGAAATGTTTCTTCTATCTAAAATATTAGAAAGAATTTTGCTGATTTATTTATTGCTATATGCAATTTATGGAATTGATACACATTTAATTGATATCATTTAGCAAAATGAAACACAGCATATGCATCCATCTTTTGGCTCGAGAATTTCACGGGATAGAGATATGGTATAAGAAATAGACTATTAAGTAACTCTAAATGAATTGTGGATACATCTGTATCCTTAACATACTGAAACGATTGTCATTATTCGTATCAAACCAATAGCGATTCATACAAGCTAAATCTTCTAATCAATGGTGGGCCAATAATGAATTTTTTTGCATATGTATTAAGACGCTTGGCCTGATTTCGAAATTGTCCAGAGTTTTATATGTTGTTTTCATTGCAAAATGATGGGTCTCCTTCCATAACTTTCCAATTACGAGTACGAGAATTGAAAGACATGAAAATTCTCAATTCTCTACGGCGTCTAGTAGATAGAAACA
>NW_028259461.1:4841980-4844480 GCF_056163025.1 Triticum urartu | reverse complement strand
TCAATTCGAGGATCCAGAGAGGTGTTTTCATAGTCATCTCCGAATATTTGCCATCTCGGAATATTTTCGATTTCATTTTTCTATGATATGTCTTTCTATATGAAAATTGGTTATTTACGATGTACGATGATCCCTGTTAAGCATCCATGGCTGAATGGTTAAAGCGCCCAACTCATAATTGGTAAATTTGCGGGTTCAATTCCTGCTGGATGCACACGAACGGGAACATTCCATAAGTCTATTGGAACTGGCTCTCTATCCATGGAATCTCATCCATCATCCATACATAACGAATTGGTATGGTATATTCATACCATAACATAAGAACAATAAGAACTCGAATTCTTATCGATACTGGAACTCAGAGCATAGGAGGGAAAGTCGATTTATGGATGGAATCAAATACGCAGTATTTACAGAAAAAAGTCTTCGTTTATTGGGAAAGAATCAATATACTTTTAATGTCGAATCGGGATTCACTAAGACAGAAATAAAGCATTGGGTCGAACTCTTCTTTGGTGTTAAGGTGGTAGCTGTGAATAGCCATCGACTACCTGGAAAAGGTAGAAGAATAGGACCTATTCTGGGCCATACAATGCATTACAGACGTATGATCATTACCCTTCAACCGGGTTATTCTATTCCACTTCTAGATAGAGAAAAAAACTAAAGGAGAATACTTAATAATACGGCGAAACATTTATACAAAACACCTATCCCGAGCACACGCAAGGGAACCGTAGACAGGCAAGTGAAATCCAATCCACGAAATAATTTGATCCATGGACGGCACCGTTGTGGTAAAGGTCGTAATTCCAGAGGAATCATTACCGCAAGGCATAGAGGGGGAGGTCATAAGCGCCTATACCGTAAAATAGATTTTCGACGGAATCAAAAAGACATATCTGGTAGAATCGTAACCATAGAATACGACCCTAATCGAAATGCATACATTTGTCTCATACACTATGGGGATGGTGAGAAGAGATATATTTTACATCCCAGAGGGGCTATAATTGGAGATACTATTGTTTCTGGTACAAAAGTTCCTATATCAATGGGAAATGCCCTACCTTTGAGTGCGGTTTGAACTATTGATTTACGTAATTGGAAGTAACCAATTAGGTTTACGACGAAACCTAGAAATCGATCACTGATCCAATTTGACTACCTCTACGGGATAGACCTCAACAGAAAACTGTTGAGTAACGGCAGCAAGTGATTGAGTTCAGTAGTTCCTCATAGAAAATTATTGGCTCTAGAGATATGGTAATATGGAGAAGACAAAATTGTTTGAAGCACGCACAGAACCGGAAGCGCCCCTTGTTTCAAAGAGAGGAGGACGGGTTATTCACATTTAATTTGATGGTCAGAGGCAAATTGAAAGCTAAGCAGTGGTAATTAAGACCCCCGGGGGAAAATAGGGATGTCTCCTACGTTACCCATAATATGTGGAAGTATCGACGTAATTTCATAGAGTCATTCGATCTGAATGCTACATGAAGAACATAAGCCAGATGACGGAACGCAGAGACCTAGGATGTAGAAGATCATAACATGAGCGATTCGGCAGATTTGGATTCCTTTCCTATATATCCACTCATGTGGTACTTCATCATATGATTCATATAAGATCCATCTGTCTAGAGATCGTCATATACATCTAGAAAGCCGTATGCTTTGGAAGAAGCTTGTACAGTTTGGGAAGGGGTTTTTTGAGAGAAAAGAAGAATCTACTTCAACCGATATGCCCTTAGGCACGGCCATGCATAACATAGAAATCACACGTGGAAGGGGTGGGCAATTAGCTAGAGCAGCAGGTGCTGTAGCGAAACTCATTGCAAAAGAGGGTAAATCGGCCACTTTAAGATTACCATCTGGGGAGGTCCGTTTAGTATCCCAAAACTGCTTAGCAACAGTCGGACAAGTGGGTAATGTTGGGGTGAACCAAAAAAGTTTGGGTAGAGCCGGATCTAAGTGTTGGCTAGGTAAACGCCCCGTAGTAAGAGGGGTAGTTATGAACCCTGTGGACCACCCCCATGGGGGCGGTGAAGGGAAAGCTCCCATTGGTAGAAAAAAACCCACAACCCCTTGGGGTTATCCTGCGCTTGGAAGAAGAACTAGGAAAAGGAAAAAATATAGCGATAGTTTTATTCTTCGTCGCCGTAAGTAAATACGTAACTAGGAATATGGAAAATTGCATTTTTGGAATTTGCAATAATGCGATGGGCGAACGACGGGAATTGAACCCGCGCATGGTGGATTCACAATCCACTGCCTTGATCCACTTGGCTACATCCGCCCCTTATCCAGCTAAAGGATTTTTTTCTTTTTTCCATTGATCATTATTCTATTTATTCTGACCTCCGTACTTCGATCGAGATATTGGACATAGAATGCCACTCTTTAAAAAGGAAAAAAGGAGTAATCAGCTGTGACACGAAAAAAAACGAATCCTTTTGTAGCTCATCATTTATTGGCAAAGATAGAAAAGGTCAAT
>NW_028259461.1:4810520-4823020 GCF_056163025.1 Triticum urartu | reverse complement strand
CCCATGATCCCGAGCCGATCTTACCTTGGCTCGCAAACCCCAAGTTTGTCTATGAAGAGCTAATCTAATTGTATTTTTTTCTAGAATGGATTTCTTATGTGGAATACTAATGGATAGGGCTTCGTTGCTAAGTGCTACAAGATCTAGTGCACTGGAACTCGTGGTTATGGACCCGAATCCTTTAGTATGGAACATTGTCTTTTCCAAGTAAAAACCCCTAGTATATGAAAGAATGAAAAGGTGCTTTCGTTCTTGTGGAATAAGAAGCCCTCGTACCTTAATGAAAGGAAAATCGTAATTTTTCGTTAGGTATTTGACCAAATAGGATCGTCCAGTTCCTACAGAACCTATCACTAAAATACCCGATAGGGCTAAGCGGAACGAAAAGGGTTTTCCATGAGATGGTAAATGAAAACGATTAGTCCCACACGAGGTTTGGGAATAAGTGATTGTCTGATAATGAGCAAGGAATATACGTCTTTCTGCTAAAGAGGATCTATTAAACTCATAATTCATTAGATCCTTGTTATCAATGCCAACTAGGTATCATAAGTAAATGGATCCCGGTTGTTCAATCCTTTGATAACCAAGGTCATTCTTTGCTAAAGAGAAATGATCACTATGAGTCAGACTCAATAGAATTGGATCCATTCCAAATAGCGAGAATTAGGATTCTTGATCCCTCTCAATCTCTCTTTCAATTCGAGGATCCAGAGAGGTGTTTTCATAGTCATCTCCGAATATTTGCCATCTCGGAATATTTTCGATTTCATTTTTCTATGATATGTCTTTCTATATGAAAATTGGTTATTTACGATGTACGATGATCCCTGTTAAGCATCCATGGCTGAATGGTTAAAGCGCCCAACTCATAATTGGTAAATTTGCGGGTTCAATTCCTGCTGGATGCACACGAACGGGAACATTCCATAAGTCTATTGGAACTGGCTCTCTATCCATGGAATCTCATCCATCATCCATACATAACGAATTGGTATGGTATATTCATACCATAACATAAGAACAATAAGAACTCGAATTCTTATCGATACTGGAACTCAGAGCATAGGAGGGAAAGTCGATTTATGGATGGAATCAAATACGCAGTATTTACAGAAAAAAGTCTTCGTTTATTGGGAAAGAATCAATATACTTTTAATGTCGAATCGGGATTCACTAAGACAGAAATAAAGCATTGGGTCGAACTCTTCTTTGGTGTTAAGGTGGTAGCTGTGAATAGCCATCGACTACCTGGAAAAGGTAGAAGAATAGGACCTATTCTGGGCCATACAATGCATTACAGACGTATGATCATTACCCTTCAACCGGGTTATTCTATTCCACTTCTAGATAGAGAAAAAAACTAAAGGAGAATACTTAATAATACGGCGAAACATTTATACAAAACACCTATCCCGAGCACACGCAAGGGAACCGTAGACAGGCAAGTGAAATCCAATCCACGAAATAATTTGATCCATGGACGGCACCGTTGTGGTAAAGGTCGTAATTCCAGAGGAATCATTACCGCAAGGCATAGAGGGGGAGGTCATAAGCGCCTATACCGTAAAATAGATTTTCGACGGAATCAAAAAGACATATCTGGTAGAATCGTAACCATAGAATACGACCCTAATCGAAATGCATACATTTGTCTCATACACTATGGGGATGGTGAGAAGAGATATATTTTACATCCCAGAGGGGCTATAATTGGAGATACTATTGTTTCTGGTACAAAAGTTCCTATATCAATGGGAAATGCCCTACCTTTGAGTGCGGTTTGAACTATTGATTTACGTAATTGGAAGTAACCAATTAGGTTTACGACGAAACCTAGAAATCGATCACTGATCCAATTTGACTACCTCTACGGGATAGACCTCAACAGAAAACTGTTGAGTAACGGCAGCAAGTGATTGAGTTCAGTAGTTCCTCATAGAAAATTATTGGCTCTAGAGATATGGTAATATGGAGAAGACAAAATTGTTTGAAGCACGCACAGAACCGGAAGCGCCCCTTGTTTCAAAGAGAGGAGGACGGGTTATTCACATTTAATTTGATGGTCAGAGGCAAATTGAAAGCTAAGCAGTGGTAATTAAGACCCCCGGGGGAAAATAGGGATGTCTCCTACGTTACCCATAATATGTGGAAGTATCGACGTAATTTCATAGAGTCATTCGATCTGAATGCTACATGAAGAACATAAGCCAGATGACGGAACGCAGAGACCTAGGATGTAGAAGATCATAACATGAGCGATTCGGCAGATTTGGATTCCTTTCCTATATATCCACTCATGTGGTACTTCATCATATGATTCATATAAGATCCATCTGTCTAGAGATCGTCATATACATCTAGAAAGCCGTATGCTTTGGAAGAAGCTTGTACAGTTTGGGAAGGGGTTTTTTGAGAGAAAAGAAGAATCTACTTCAACCGATATGCCCTTAGGCACGGCCATGCATAACATAGAAATCACACGTGGAAGGGGTGGGCAATTAGCTAGAGCAGCAGGTGCTGTAGCGAAACTCATTGCAAAAGAGGGTAAATCGGCCACTTTAAGATTACCATCTGGGGAGGTCCGTTTAGTATCCCAAAACTGCTTAGCAACAGTCGGACAAGTGGGTAATGTTGGGGTGAACCAAAAAAGTTTGGGTAGAGCCGGATCTAAGTGTTGGCTAGGTAAACGCCCCGTAGTAAGAGGGGTAGTTATGAACCCTGTGGACCACCCCCATGGGGGCGGTGAAGGGAAAGCTCCCATTGGTAGAAAAAAACCCACAACCCCTTGGGGTTATCCTGCGCTTGGAAGAAGAACTAGGAAAAGGAAAAAATATAGCGATAGTTTTATTCTTCGTCGCCGTAAGTAAATACGTAACTAGGAATATGGAAAATTGCATTTTTGGAATTTGCAATAATGCGATGGGCGAACGACGGGAATTGAACCCGCGCATGGTGGATTCACAATCCACTGCCTTGATCCACTTGGCTACATCCGCCCCTTATCCAGCTAAAGGATTTTTTTCTTTTTTCCATTGATCATTATTCTATTTATTCTGACCTCCGTACTTCGATCGAGATATTGGACATAGAATGCCACTCTTTAAAAAGGAAAAAAGGAGTAATCAGCTGTGACACGAAAAAAAACGAATCCTTTTGTAGCTCATCATTTATTGGCAAAGATAGAAAAGGTCAATATGAAGGAGGAGAAAGAAACAATAGTAACGTGGTCCCGGGCATCTAGCATTCTACCCACAATGGTTGGCCATACAATCGCGATTCATAATGGAAAGGAACATATACCTATTTACATAACAAATCCTATGGTAGGTCGCAAATTGGGGGAATTCGTGCCTACTCGGCATTTCACGAGTTATGAAAATGCAAGAAAGGATACTAAATCTCGTCGTTAACTGAATTCTGAATAGAAAGATTAAGAAGAAAAAAAGATTCAAAATAAAGTAAAGGTAGGCGGGGAATAACCTTATTTATGACAAGTTTCAAACTAGTAAAGTATATCCCTAGGATAAAGAAGAAGAAAAGTGGGCTAAGGAAACTCGCAAGGAAGATGGAACTTCAACAGCAGCTAAGTCTAGAGGGAAGTTGTGAGCATTACGTTCGTGCATTACTTCCATACCAAGGTTAGCACGGTTGATGATATCAGCCCAAGTATTAATAACGCGACCTTGACTATCAACTACAGATTGGTTGAAATTGAAACCATTTAGGTTGAAAGCCATAGTACTAATGACCTAAAGCAGTGAACCAGATTCCTACTACAGGCCAAGCAGCCAAGAAGAAGTGTAAAGAACGAGAGTTGTTGAAACTAGCATATTGGAAGATTAATCGGCCAAAATAACCATGAGCAGCCACAATATTATAAGTTTCTTCCTCTTGACCAAATTTGTAACCCTCATTAGCGGATTCATTTTCAGTAGTTTCCCTGATCAAACTAGAGGTTACCAAGGAACCATGCATAGCACTGAATAGGGAACCGCCGAATACACCAGCTACACCTAACATGTGGAATGGATGCATAAGGATGTTGTGCTCTGCCTGGAATACAATCATAAAGTTGAAAGTACCAGAGATTCCTAAAGGCATACCATCAGAAAAGCTTCTTGACCAATAGGGTAAATCAAGAAAACAGCAGTAGCAGCTGCAACAGGAGCTGAATATGCAACAGCAATCCAAGGACGCATACCCCAGACGGAAACTAAGTTCCCACTCACGACCCATATAACAAGCTACACCAAGTAAGAAGTGTAGAACAATTAGCTCATAAGGACCACCATTGTATAACCACTCATCAACAGATGCAGCTTCCCAAATTGGGTAAAAGTGCAATCCGATCGCCGCAGAAGTAGGGATAATAGCACCAGAGATAATATTGTTTCCATAAAGTAAAGAACCAGAAACAGGCTCACGAATACCATCAATATCTACTGGAGGGGCAGCGATGAAGGCGATAATAAATACAGAAGTTGCGGTCAATAAGGTAGGGATCATCAAAACACCGAACCATCCGATGTAAAGACGATTTTCAGTGCTAGTTATCCAGTTGCAGAAGCGACCCCACAGGCTTGTACTTTCGCGTCTCTCTAAAATTGCAGTCATGGTAAGATCTTGGTTTATTCAAATTGCAAGGACTCCCAAGCACACGTATTAACTAGAATATAGATAATAGAAGGCTTGTTATTTAACAGTATAACATAGACTATATACCAATGTCAACCAAGTCAGCCCAAAGATTAGCTATCCATATAACTAAATTAACCAAACCAATAATTTTTGTATTTGTAAATGAAGTGAGTCAAAGTGAAAAACTTTGATGGGTCTTTTCTATATGGGTTGCCCGGGACTCGAACCCGGAACTAGTCGGATTGGAGTAGATAATTCTTCCTTGTTACAATAGAGAAAAATCCCTCCCCAAATCGTGCTTGCATTTTTCATTGCACACGACTTTCCCTATGTAGAAATAGCCAATTTCTATTCCAAAGAGGAAGTTCTAACTAATTTTTTTAATTAGTAAGTTGATTCACCTACTCTTTATTATAATAAAAAGAACATTTCAGAATGAAAAATAGAAAAGTTTTTTCTTGATCATTTATCAACCCTTTCCTGTTTCTTAATTTCGTCTAATGATTAATTAAGAGGGTTGACCAGGTCATTGATACGTATAATATCCAAATACCAAATACGCTCAGTGTGTGATCCACAGAAAGAAAAAAGAGTTGTTTTGGTGAACATCAAAGAAAAAACCTGCTCTTCTTCCATAAAAAATTCTTCTAAAAATGCCGAACCCAATCGTTGCATAAAAGTTCGTACCGTGCTTTTATGTTTACGAGCTAAAGTTCTAGCACATGAAAGTCGAAGTATATACTTTAGTCGATACAAAGTCCGTTTTTCGAAGATCCACTATGATAATGAAAAAGATTTCTACATATCCGACCAAATCGATCAAGAATATCCCAATCTGATAAATCTGTCCAAATGGGTTTTACTAATAGGATGCCCCGATCCAGTACAAAATTGAGCTTTTGATAAGTATCCTATGAGGAGAGTAGCGGGGACTATGGTATCGAATTTTTTCATTCGAGTATCTATTAGAAATGAATTCTCCAGCATTTGATTCCTTACTAACAAAGAACTTTTTTGTACACTTGAAAGGTACCCCATAAAATCGAAGCAAGAGTTTGCTAATTGGTTTATATGGATTCTTCGCGGCTGAGTCCAAAAACAGAAATAATATTGCCAGAAATTGATAAGGTAGCATTTCATTTCTTCTTCAAAAAAAAAGTGCCTTTTGATGCAAGAATTGCCTTTCCTTGATATCGAACATAATGCATAAGAGGATCCATAAAGAACCATAGGGTTTTCCGAGAAAAACCAGGGTACATTATCCCAAAATGTTCCATCTTCCTAGAAAAGTGGATTCGTTCCAGAAAAGTTCCAGAAGATGCTAATGGTAAGCAAGAAGATTGTTTACGAAGAAACAACAAAAAAAATTCATATCTGATACATAAGAGTTATATAGGAATTGAAATAGTCTTTTATTTTCTTTTTGAAAAAAAAAAAATGGATTTCATTGAAGTAATAAAACTATTCCAATTCGAATAATAGTTGAGAAAGAATCGCAATAAATGCAAAGATGGAACATCTTGGATACGGTATTGAAGGAGTTGAACCAGGATTTCCAAATGGATAGGATAGGGTATTTCTATATGTGATAGATAATCCAAATGCAAAAATTTGTCTTCTAAAAAGGGAAATATTGAATGAATAGAGCGTAAATTCTGAAACTTTGGTATTTCTTTTTCTTTCAGACAAAAAAATTCCCGTAGCGAGAATGGGATTTCCACAACGATCGCAAACCCTTCAGATAGAATCTGAGAATAAAACTCAGAATAAAAATAATTTTTGTAATCCAATAATCGATCTTGGTTAGGATGATTAACCGAGTTATCCAAAAAATTCTGCTGATACATTCGAATAATTAAACGTTTCACAAGTAGTGAACTAAATTTCTTGTTATTACAACTAACAACTATTTCCACAGGTTCAGAACCATTTAATCCATAATGGTGGGCAAATGCATAAATATATTCCTGAAAGAGAAGTGGGTAGACAAAGTATTGTTGACGAGATTTATGTTTTTCTGAATACCCTTCGAATTTTTCCATTTGTATTTCTACTTGAATCAGAGAGAAGAAGCATTTCTCGGTTTATCGAATGATGATACATAGTGCAATATGGTCAGAACAGGGTGTTGCATTTTTAATACAAACCCTGGAAAGAAAGGGAGTCTAATCCACAGATCTTTTTCTGCTCCTTTTCTACCCAATTAGTTTATGTTTGTTCTAATTAAAAAAAAGAACAGAACAAGTTTTTTATTTTTGCAGGCCAATCGCTCTTTTGACTTTGGAATACAGCCTCTTTATCAATATACTGCTTCTTTTACACATTCAATCCATAACATCCCTTATTCAATCCATAATCAAGAATAATTAGGATTTCTAAAAAAAAAAGAAAAAATAAAGGGTCCACTCATAGGAAAACCCAACCTTTCCCCGCATCCGGCACTAATCTATTTTTAACGTCTAATTAGAGCGGGGAAATCATTCCAATTAGGAAGTTCAGCTCGTTGCTTTTTATTTTACCAGAATTGGAGCCAGGCTCTATCCATTTATTCATTAGACCCAGAAAATCGTAATTTTGGATTCCATTCAAAAAAGATTGATTTTATTACGACATGCTATTTTTTCCATTCATTACCTTTGAGGATCAGTCGTGGTCTTCTAGACTCTACAAGAGTCTGGACGAATTTGTTGTTTCATCCAAATGTGTAAAAGATCATAGTCGCACTTAAAAGCCGAGTACTCTACCATTGAGTTAGCAACCCAGATAAAAAAAGGATCTTAGATACGATCGAAATCCAAAAATCAATGGAATTACACCGCGCGCTTCTGTCAAAACATTGAACTAGCAAGACATCAAAGATTTTTTTTATCGACCATGAAAAACACTCAAATGCCAAAACGAACAGGTCCGGTGAAATTCCACTAAAGTAAAGTTAAAAAAGAGCGACCCTAATCACGATGGCCAAATTCTCCTTATTTTTAGCGATTTTTATTAACAAAAAATATATATTATAAAAAATATATATTATATTGTATGAGAATACATGCAAGAGGAACACCCTTATCATTTGAGCGAAGTGTAGGCGGAAAAATTGAAATATGGAGTGAGGATAAAGAGACCCATCTATCTACAAATTCTATTTGTTCAATAGACCTTTGTCAATGGAAATACAATGGTAAGAAAACAAATTAGATAGAAAAAGTAAATAAAATAGGGGCTTATGTTGGATTGGCACGATATAATATAAATCCAAATAGGATTAAAAAAGAGGTAAATTGTGTCTAAATAATTAGACAACTAGGAATACTAATAATCTTCTCCTATCCTATTTTTTGATTCATTTAGTTCTTCAATTAACTCAAAGTTCTTTCTTTTTCTTTAAAGAATTCTGCCTTCCTTAAAATATCATAAACAGTTCTTGTTGGTTGAGCACCCTTTTCAAGGAAATAGAGAATAGCTGGAACATTTAAACAAGTTTGATTCTTTATCGGATCATAAAAACCTACTTTTGAAGATCTCTTCCTTCTCTTCGAGATCGAACATCAATTGCAACGATTCGATAGACAGCTTATTGGGATAGATGTAGATAAACAACGCCCCCCCCTAGAAACGTATATGAGGTTTTCTCCTCATACGGCTCGAGAAAATGATTCGAATTTCTGTCGATAATAATAGAAATTAGACTATGACGTGCATTAATTTCCTTACAGAAAAAACAAATTTCATTTATACTCATGACTCAAGTGGGCTAATTTTGCCTGACAAACTTCGAAGGCAAAAATCCTTCCAAAATTTTTGAGTCGTCTTTAAACTCTTTTCTTTGTCTCATTTCGAACGAATTGACTTTTATTCCTTATTCTAATCCAACTCTGTTGTTGAGACAATTGAAAATTGTGTTTACTTGTTCTGGAATCCTTTATCTTTGATTTGTGAAATCCTTGGGTTTAGACATTACTTCGGGAATTCCTATTTTTTTCTTTCAAAAGAGTAGCAACATACCCTTTTTTTCTTATTTCCTTCGATAAAGCATTTATCTCTTCTATAGAAATCTAATAAGAGGGATTGATTCTGATATACTTTTATTGGACTTTCTTCTTATTTTAACCTTTCGATTTATTTCTATATAAGGATAGACTGACAAAGTTGGCCTAATTTATTAGTTTTCACTAACCCTAGATTCTTTCCCTTGATAAAAAAAATTCTGTCCTCTCGAGCTCCATCGTGTACTATGTTACTTAAACCCAGCGCAAATTTGGTTCGGAACGAATAGAACAGGCTATGTCGAGCCAAGAGCATTTTTCATTACTGGATAGCAAAATCCACAATCGATCATGTCCTTCAAGTCGCACGTTGCTTTCTACCACATCGTTTTAAACGAAGTTTTACCATAACAAACATTCCTCTTTTCATTGCAAAGTGGTATAGAGAATTGATCCAATATGGATGGAATCATGAATAGTCATTGGTTTAGTTTTTTTATACTAATTAAAACTTGCTATCTATGGAGCAATATGGATAAAAGAAAGTAAGTATTTATCCGGGAAGCCTCCGCCAAGATCCAATTTATTTAAACCCATATTAAAATTCTATCATATGAATGAAACATAGTTTGAAAAAGACGACTAAACAAGTTTGCTTAAAACTTATTTATTCTTAAATTTCCACCCTCAACGGATGGCTCGAGATGATCAATCTTGAAGTGAGAAAAGAAGGATTGACTCTTCCTCAATAAATAAACTATCAACCTCCAAAAAAGTTTAATTAATTTAATTACTAGAATTAGAATTCTAGTAGTAATATATTTTTTCAGTACCAAAAACAATTAACTATAATAACTAAATAAACTATTCCAATGAAAAGATTGAAAGTTTTTGGTAGTTATAGAATTCTCGTACTTCTTCAACTCGAATACCAAAAGGAAGAAAAAAATATGACTAAGTGATTTTATAGTAGAGGCATATCCTGAATGTGCTTGATAGATCCCATTTTTTCATGAAAATAAAGATAGTCAATTTGACTGGACTTAAGACTTTATTATGTTTTCTGAGAAAGAATAAGATATCATTATTCTCTTTAATAAACTTTTGTCTCGTACGGAATACTATATGATTTCACCGTTTGTTTCATCAGAAACAATCTGGGACGGAAGGATTCGAACCTCCGAGTAACGGGACCAAAACCCGCTGCCTTACCACTTGGCCACGCCCCATTTCGGGTTTTATGCGACACTAATAAACACTAGTATGTTTATTTGTTATTCGTCAATACCATTTCAATTACATAAAAAAGGAGGGATATTCTCTTGCTAGTATTCTACACATGCGGATAATATAGAATCAAAAAAATGCATTGATCATTACATGGAATTCTATTAAGATATTATATGAAAGTCGAATTTATTCCACTCTCATTTGAGAGTGCGAATACAAGGAGGTATTTTGTGTTTGGGAAAGTCCGAAGAAAAAAGATTTTGAATCTGCCTTTTCCTTCTTTCCCTTAAAAAAATAACTCAAGAAAAATCCAATTATTTACTCTACAAGAATGAAATGCTTGTTATGCCTAATATACTTAGTTTAACCTGTATCTGTTTTAATTCTGTTCTTTATCCTACTAGTTTTTTCTTTGCCAAATTACCCGAAGCTTATGCTATTTTCAATCCAATCGTGGATATTATGCCTGTTATACCTCTATTCTTTTTTCTATTAGCCTTTGTTTGGCAAGCTGCTGTAAGTTTTCGATGAAATCTTTAGTACTCTGTATGCCAAATTGAATGATGTGTTCATTCCAAAAAAATTTTAAAATGGGTAAAAGCCGAGAAGTTTTATATTTTTATATTATGAACCTTCGATTCTAAAATTTAAATTCTTCTACATTGAATGGGTAGCTACAGCAATAAATTTGGATCAGCCTTTCTACTCCCCTGCACCTAGGTTGAGCAGGTACCTAAAGGTACCTACACAATACCTAACCACCTAACCCTATTTTTGCTATTGATAAGAGTGCTTATTATAAAAGAATTCTTGCAATTTTTTTCAAGAATTCTTTTTTGCATTTTTAGGTATAAAAAAAAACCATCCTAGTGGATCCGTGTGGTAAGGAAAAACTGGTAATCTATTCCTTAAAAAAAAATCTTGGAGATTATGTAATGCTTACTCTCAAACTTTTTGTTTATACAGTAGTGATATTCTTTGTTTCACTCTTTATCTTTGGATTCTTATCTAATGACCCAGGACGGAATCCTGGACGCGAGGAGTAAAAATTCAGTTTTTTTTTTTCTTATTGGATTTGTTTCGTACATTTATCTATGAGAAAATCCGGGGGTCAGAATTCTTTCCAATTCGAAAGTCCCAAATGATCCAAGGGAGCGGAAAGAGAGGGATTCGAACCCTCGGTACAAAAAAATTGTACAACGGATTAGCAATCCGCCGCTTTAGTCCACTCAGCCATCTCTCCACGTTCCAAAGCGAAAGGTTTCCGTGATATGATATAGGCAAGAAATAAGAAATAACGGTTGCAAAAAACCCCTTTTTTTTCTTTCAAAAGTCTATAAAAATTATATTGCCAATTCCATTTTAATTATATTCTTTTTTCTTAATGTTAATAAAAAAAGAAGAAAATTCTTGTTTTTTCTTTCTAAAAATCGATATTGGCCGAGAGACAATCAAATAGATTTTCTCTTTAGCGGGCATTTCCATATAGGACTTGTTATAATTATAATAAAACAAGCAGGTTATATAAAAAAAACGCTTTTTTTGTCGATTATTTATCAAGAAAGCAAAAAGGGTTCTTATCAAATCCACCATAAAATTGGAAAGAAGCATAAAGTAAGTAGACCTGACTCCTTTAATGATGCCTCTATCCGCTATTCTGATATATAAATTCGATGTAGATGAAATTGTATAAGCGAATTTTTTTTATTTCCTTAGACTTAGACCGCGCAAGACAAGAATTTTTCGCTATTTACGATTTCATATTCTTGTTACTAGATGTTCTATAGGAATAAGAAGAAATCGCAACTCCTTTGCGCTACACATAAAATTGGATTTCGAAGGTCCATTTTTTTTTTTCAGAATCCTCTATTATTTTAGTTCTTCCACCCATGCAATAGAGAGGGAATGGGAAAAGAAGGGTTACTTTTATTTGCATTTTTCCCTTAAAAGATAGACTTTGAAATAGGAGTCTTGGAATAATGCTGAATTCAAAGGTTTATTTCTTTCTATAGTATAAGAAAAACAATTTATTTCTATTTCTATAGTATAAGAAAAACAAATAAATAGTATAAGAAAAACAAATCGAATCAAATTCATGGATTTACCACGACCTCGGTTGTGACTGTGACTCCATAGATAAAAATGGGAAATTTCTCTCTTCGAGACCATTGAAAAAGGGCATTGAACGAGAAAGAAATCGTCCACAGATAATAAAACTATCATATGCCTTGGAAAGTGATATGAGGTGCTCGGAAATGGTTGAAGTAATTGAATAGGAGGATCACTATGACTATAGCCCTTGGTAGAATTCCTAAAGAAGAAAATGATCTATTTGATACTATGGATGACTGGTTACGAAGGGACCGTTTCGTTTTTGTAGGATGGTCTGGCCTATTGCTCTTTCCTTGTGCTTATTTCGCTTTAGGGGGTTGGTTTACAGGGACAACTTTTGTAACTTCTTGGTATACCCATGGATTGGCTAGTTCCTATTTGGAAGGTTGTAATTTCTTAACCGCAGCAGTTTCTACCCCTGCCAATAGTTTAGCACACTCTTTGTTGCTACTATGGGGGCCCGAAGCACAAGGAGATTTTACTCGTTGGTGTCAATTAGGCGGTCTATGGACTTTTGTAGCTCTCCACGGGGCTTTT